>NC_138147.1:19502500-19560000 GCF_964199315.1 Orbicella franksi
CTGTTGAGTTAGCCGACAAAGTATTTAGGCAGTTGAAGTCAGTTGCATTCATAACGATATTATTATTAACTGATTAAACCGACGATAACCTTTTTCTTTCGCAGCAAGGTACCACAAAGGTAGTGTTCGCCTATCACACGGAGGACCCGACTTCGGATTATGACATAAAATATCACACATACAGAGGGTCAAAGAGCATACTGCTTCTCAACAGGTTAGACAAGAAACAAGTCAACGAGACGGACTGGAAGGAATTTATTATCCAAAACAACAATGTGAGTAATATTTACTCATTATTATATGGCTGTGTCTCACAAGGACTGGGAACTACCGAGTTCACGAATTTGATTGGCTGAAAACGATATTTACCGCGGTCAAGATTTTCCCATCTGGACCGGTATCTCGACCGATTACATTTTGCCGTGAAAAAGTTGCAAACTAAAAACAAAAATATTGACTATTTTCTTCCAAAATATTAGTTCCAGAAAATATTCATATTATGGAAGTGCTAAGCCTGATGAAAAAAAGTAAAGAGGACGAGCAAACTTTGGCAGAATGAAGTTCAGCTCATCGCCGTTCGCAAGCAAAATGTCAGCTTGTACAAACCAGTTATATTGAACGAATTAATTTTTTTTGTTTGTCATATAATAAACATCTTATTAACCGAGCTTAGTCGGTCTGTATGTGAGAATCTTGACCTCGGTCGTGTGTACAGACCTCACTGCGCTCAGTTTGTACTCCCGACCTCGGTCAAGATTCTCCCATGCGGACCTCCTGCTCGGTTAATAAGAGCTAATTATTAAAACTGTAGTGATAATAATGATCATCATCATCATTATCATCGTTATAATGTATTGATTAATTTGTGCACTTAAAACTACATACTTTTCTAATTATCTAACAGGTAACAATACCAAAGAAACAAACAACCTACTGGTGTTCTCTTATCAAGGCTCCAGAAATCAACACAAAACATCACATAACAAAGGTAGGTGTTATTAATTACGGAGACCGCGATCAAAGCCTTTTTTAGGTGTTAATTTGCTGATGTCGACGAATACTTAATCTTACAATTTAGATCGCAAGCAAAGAAATCTATATCATAATATCAGGTAACGGGTACGGTAAAGTCCGCATACGAACCATAGCCGGAGCCTATCCCAGTTTCTGTAGCATGAAGCGGCTAGGAGTATGTCTACTCCCCCCTGGATGGGATGCTAGTCAATCGCAAGGTTACCCCCAGCATTAAATTCGCCGGTACCCATCTATACACTTGGGTGAAGAGAGGCACTGTGAGAATAAAGTTTCTTGGCAAAGAATTCAACACAATGTCCCCGGTCAGGGCTCGAACCCGGACCGGACCACTCAATCCGGAGACGAGCGCACTAACCATGAATGAGTCCACCGCGCCTCCTCCATGTAAAGTTACATTCAAATGCAACTAAAAAACAGAGCATTATCACTCAATACAGCAATATCTACTTGGATCGTTTTCATTGTTTGCTTGTTTGTTTTTACGTTCAGTTTATCATTTGTTATCATGTTTGGTAATTTTTGTTGCTATATTTTTCATGTGGTCCTTGTACTACTGAACCTATGACAGCCTTTAATAATTTTCTTTACAGTTCGAGCCATATGTGCAAGAGGGAAATGAAGGCTTGGTTCATCACTTACTCATCTACGAATGCCATGGAAAATTTAACCAGAGTCTTTACGGTTCTGGTTTTGATTGCCACAACACTGCCAACATGCCTTTGACACAGTGTTATCATTCCAGTGTTGTGGCTGCGTGGGCAGTTGGCGGTGAGGTACGCGCCATTGGGTTGGCACTGAAAACTATTTTGAATAAAATGGCGAACGTTTTGTTTCCTCTTTCTTTCTTTCCGATTTTTCGTCCTTTTTTCTTCGCAACTTTGCTTCTTTCTTTTCTCGTTGTTTTTGTTCTTTCTGTTTCATTTGTTATTGTGTCACTATCCAGGCATTTTATTACCCGCCAAAAGCTGGTTATCCAATTGGAACTGCGGATTCTCCGAGCAGCTACATGCTCGAGCTGCACTATGACAACCCGGATGGCGTTGAAGGTCAGAACTGTTGTACATAATGATTTGCTGCTGCTTATAATGATATTGATACTTATTTCTTTCCATCACGGTGATCCCTCCATTTGTTTGCATGTGCCATTAGGGAGCCACATTTTTCTTAGTTATGTAACCATTTCTCTTCTTCACTTAGATGTGTATGGTTTGTTTACGCAGGACACAACGATAGCTCTGGTGCGCGTTTTTACTACACTTCAAATCTCCGAGAGTACGATGCTGGTATATTTGCTGTTGGAGAAAGTGTCAGTCCATTCATGATTATCCCGCCAAAACAAGAATCATGGATGACTGTCGGTTATTGCTCCAAAGAATGCTACAAGGTAAGGTCTGCGTGGTCTTGAATGTCTTCGACATCCAATGTAATCCGTGTACCTTGCACAAACTATTATAGATTATAACGGGGCTCTGAACTGATGAGAATGACTTCGAAAAGTAGAAGCCTAAAAGACATTTTATTGATTGAACCTAAATGTAAAGGTCTAATTAAAAAAACATACATTCAATATAAGTGTACAAATTAAAGCTATAAAAAGATTGTAATAACGGTTTAAACATGTACAAGGAGGTGAAATTAATTGAAAACGTCTGGCAGAAGTTTTTAAATACTATCTTTGTGTAATAGAAAAAATCACTTGAAACTAACTACAATTTGCACTCTCATTCCCGTACGTATTAAGATTGTAAGAAAAATACAACTGACATTCTCACTAAAGGGTAAAAATGGGTGGCCGTTCACCGTTTGTCGTAAACGTCATTATTAATCTTTCTAATATCTTTACCTCGGTGTTCTGGAGAATTTTGTGCAAGTACAAAGGTACTCTTTCATACACTGCTTTGACCAAATAAAGATGCAGGAAAATCACTGCGGCAGTATCCCTTAAAGGTCCTTAAAAGACGCTGATTCCGAAAACTGAAGGCCTTTTAATTAAAACATTTGGACTCGAATAAAATAGGCTTTTAAACGTCGAAAGTTCAATAATTTCGTCTGCGTTTCTAACATTTGGAATCTTCATCTTCACGAAGTTCTGATAACATCTCATCTGTCTCCTTGTTTGTTTGCAATTGTTTGTGACATCTCTTATGTAATCATTGTCTCGTTTACTTTTGCCAGCAAAACTTAAATTCCACAAAACTGCCAGAAAAAGGCATAAAAGTTTTCGCCGCATTACTTCACACCCACCTGCAAGGTTTGTGTCTGTTAATATTATTGTTTTCTTAATTTTAATCATTGAATAAAGCGGTTTTACTGATTGAGTGTCGAAAGTAATCAGGCAATTACTTTGGTTGTGGTTTTGGTTTATCCACGGGGGGGGGTACTCCCTTATATGAGCTATATAGGTAAGTGCAACCCCAAAGGGTAGGGTTTTTCAGCCGTTTTGGTCATAAAGAGGGTATCGTTAGCTATTTTGGTTATAGATTGGACATGGTTTTAGCACTCTAGTCTTGAATTGGTTATGTTTCTCGGAAGAAGCTACTTTTTCATCAATAAGACCGTCAACAAAAGTACTTCATAACTTATGTTTAGGGCAACTATGCGAGCCACAACGGTCATAAATAGGGTATCGAATTTTTAGCCAGATCATATATAGGGTAGCAGAAATCGCAGATTTTGGTCATAAATAGGATAAGGGTTTCGGGAAGTGGGCCGCACATCCCCACCTAACTTTTCTGGAAGAACCCCCGCGGGGGCTACCACCTACCCGTTTGAGGTTGGCTGAGAAGTCTAACTGGTAAGAAATTGTTTTGGTTTTGGTTTTACGACACTCAATCGAAAACCGCTCTATCCTGGACGCTTTAAAAAGTGCATCACCAGCAGTCGAATGCGAGTCAGCAATTCGTCAAAACATTAGCTGGAATATGTACACAAATTACAGAAAGCGTTATTTATCCTAATTTTAATTTACGTATAAAGCATTAGCTTGTGTTTTTTATCAGTATTATTTCACCTTATATTCAGGCATGTTCTAATCCAACGATCCATTACTCAGGTCGAGCAACATGGACCAAACATGTCCGTGACGGAGTTGAATTACCAGAAATTGCGCGAGATGACAATTACGACTTTAATTTCCAGGTGATTATTGCAGTGTTGTACGGGTCGACCGCAAATGATCCCCAAATTGAACCGCAAATGATCCTGGGACCTGTTTCTCGAAAGCTCCCGTAAATACTGGGCCCGATAACTTACCGGACCGGTTAACAGAAAACTTCAACGGGCCCGAAATAGCGTTTCTCGAAGCACCCGTAAATTTTCCCGGTACTTACCGGGCCCGATAAAATAGCGCGCTCGTTCGCGAGAGAAGGAGAAACACTTAGGACTACACGTACACATTCGATTCTGATCGATTCTGTTGTCGTTGCGACTGTGATGCTCTTTAAAGAACAGTGCGAAGTTAAACTTCGAAGTTATCGTTGTGTCAAAGGAGAGCAACTGAGAGAGATCGGCATTTTGCATGGTCATATTATTTGAAAGTGCCTCTTGTAGCTCGATTCGAAGACTTCGATCGACAATCTCGCTCTTTTCTAGGAGTGTTGTCTTTTTCCGTAATTTATTCTAATTCAAAATGTTCACTGAGCAATCAAATAAGATCTGCGGACCGCCGAGGAAACAGTGTGAGCTTGAGAACTTGAAATTTAGCTACAAACACTTATTTCAGCAATTTATACTGATAAGAATTTCGCTTAAGTAAGTGTACAGAATATTTGGAATAAGGAAGGATCTTACTAAAATTTTTAGGCCTGATTTAATCGTTTTCTCCGGCAAACATCAAGCGTAATTTTCACTGATCCCAAATCGACTGTTCTAACATAAAGCGAGCTAAGATCAATAGAAATGCGACTGAAACAATTATGTGATTGGGGAGATTTGTGATTTTAATGTACGCTTCTTCGTGTTTCATCTAGCTAGAAATGCTATAACCAACATTTGTCAGCATTTGTGCACCGCGCCTAATGCGACTCTTCGCGATCGCTCTATTATGTTTACTTTTTGTAGAATGTCTGTTTTCTAATTTCCTCCTCCAAAAAAAAGTAAAAAAAACAAAATCTGCAATTAATTCACACGAAACAGGTTTGGCTTGCAGTAAGATCAGGTTTGCGTGACAGGAACCATTTCGATGTTCATACAAAGAAGCCATTTCGAAAACGCGCGGCGAGTCATCGGCGTTTACATGACAGTGTTTATCTATTCATTAATTTTTTTTTCCAGCCGTTTGTTGGTTTAGAAAAACAATAAAATAGAACTCCACAGTTATATAGCGTTTCCATGCAAACGCCTTCGAACTGTAAAAAATAAAACAACTAACAATTATATTTACCTTGGTTTTCGGAGCCAGCGGGCAGCTTCTCGCCGTGTTTCTCTGCAATTCCTCATTAAGCTCCCCAACGAGCCACTCTATTCTTGCTCGTGAGAGCCGAAATCGTTCAATGACTTCGCAGTCAGCCATATCGGCTAGAAAGGGGTGTCTTTGATAAGACCGTGAAACAAAAAAGTCCACCCCCGGCCCCCATTTTGTTTGGTTTTGCAACATTTGTGACTCCCCGGGTCTTTCGAGAAACAGGCCCCTGGGGCCTGTTTCTCGAAAGACCCGGTAAAGTCTCCCGGTAAGTCCCCGTAAACTTTTCGGGTGTTTCTCGAAGCTCCCGTTATTTTCGATCACGTTAATTTTTCCAGTAACTTGCCCGGTAATTTACGGGAGGTCGTGACCTCCCGTAAAGTTACCGGGGAGTCACAAATGTTGCAAAACCAAACAAAATGGCGGCCAGGGGTGGACTTTTTTGTTTCACGGTCTTATCAAAGACGCCCCTTTCTAGCCGATATGGCTGACTGCGAAGTCATTGAACGATTTCGGCTCTCACGAGCAAGAATAGAGTGGCTCGTTGAGGAGTTTAAGGAGGAATTGGAGAGAAACACGGCGAGAAGCTGCCCGCTGGCTCCAGAAACCCACGTAAAGATAATTGTTATTGTCGATTTTTTTTTTTTTTTTTTTTTTTTTTTTTTTGCAGTTTGAGGGTGTTTGCATGGAAGCGCTATATAACTGTGAAGTTCTATTTTATTGTGTTTCAAAACCAACAAACGACGGGAAAAAAAATTAATGAAAAGATAAACACTGTCATGTAAACGGCGATCACTCGCCGCGCGTTTTCGAAAAGGCTTCTTTGTATGAACATCGAAATGGGTTCCTGTCACGCAAACCTGATCTTACTGCAAGCCAAACCTGTTTCCTGTATTTTAATTGCAGATTTTTTTTACTCTTTTTGGAGAAGGAAATTAGAAAACAGACATTCTACAAAAAGTAAACATAATAGAGCGATCGCGAAGAGTCGCTTTAGGCGCGGTGCACACATGCTGACAAATGTTGGTTATAGCATTTCTAGCTAGATGAAACACGAAGGAGCGTACTGTACTCACGATAGATAAACGAGAATAAAGAACATTAAGATTATTCTCCCCAATCACATAATTGTTTCAGTCGCATTTCTATTGATCTTAACTAGCTTCATGCTAGAACAGTCGATTTGGGGTCAGTGAAAATTACGCTTGATGTTTGCCGGAACGATTAAATCACGCCCAAAATTTTAGTAAGATCCTTCCTTATTCCAAATATTCTGTACACTTACTTAAGCGAAATTCTTATCAGTATAAATTGCTGAAATAAGTGTTTGTAGCTAAATTTCAAGTTCTCAAGTTCACACTGTTTCCTCGGCGGTCCGCAGATCTTATTTGATTGCTCAGTGAACATTTTGAATTAGAATGAATCACGGAAAAAGACAACACTTCTAGAAAAGAGCGAGATAGTCGATCGAAGTCTTCGAATCGAGCTACAAAAGGCAATTGATCATCACTTTCAAATAATTTGACCATGCAAAATGACGGTCTCTCTCAGTTGCTCTCCTTTGACACAACGATAACTTCGACGTTAAACTTCGCACTGTTCTTCAAAAAGCATCACAGTCGCAACGACAACAGAATCGATCAGAATCGAATGTGTACGTATAGTCCCAAGTGTTTCTCCTTCTCTCGCGAACGAGCGTGAAGCGCGCGCTAGAGATTGGTAACAACCCGCTATTTTATCGGGCCCGGTAAGTACCGGGAAAATTTACGGGTGCTTCGAGAAACGCTATTTCGGGCCCGGTAAAGTTTCCCGTTAACCGGTCCGGTAAGTTATCAGGCCCGCTATTTACGGGAGCTTTCGAGAAACAGGCCCCTGGACCGGAAATGATCCCCATATTTGACCGCAAACGATCCCGACTAAAAAATAAGGAATGGCATGGATTTTTATCAGAGGAAGGTGAGAATATGTACAAAAGATATGAACTAAAAAACATGTTTTGTCATTTTACAAAAAAATATTCCACAGTTGCTGTTTTGTTCTTCGAACGGTACAGATCGTTTTCACTGTCACGCAATAAAAAAAAATAGTAAATCGAAAACCAACCAATGGAAAAAGCTAAGAAATTGTGATGTACGTTATAGAAGATAACTAAATAAGACACTTCTCCAAGTTTTAGGCCTGCGCGTTTCCCCAAACTTCAGAAATTTGTCGTAAATGTTTCCCAAAAATTTACAGAGCCCAGTAAGAAAACGCCATGTTGGTATACATCCGTGGTAGACCAACTGATGGCGGCTGGAATGTAGTGTAAACATCTGGAACTTACTTTGGCTTTCTAGGGGACTGATTATCAGTACTAAACAAACAAGCATTTATATAAGCACTTTTCCTAATGCTCTAACTTCTAAAAAGGCTCAAAATCATGAGATGAGTATATATTTTTCAACAAGCTCGATCGTAGCCTTGTGTCACGCAATCTCCATAACCCTGAAATTCAAAATGTTTCTGGTTTCCAAATGAAGCACGCTAATTATAAACTGATATAAATACACCGCCTCTTTTGCCTTATGAGGATAGAAACACGTTACGTGAAGACGATCTATTGAATTAGAAGTCTTAGAAAAACACATACTTGTAAACTTTCTCGAAATCCCAGTGGCAAAAGTATCAAACAACTATCAAACAGCTAACTTGTCAAAACGAAGCGCAAGCCTTGGCCTTGCTTGGTCATGAAACTGAACTTCATAACTATAGCTTGGAATTTTGGCTTCTTAGAATACTCAAGTAGTCATTTCCGAGGAATCAAAGCCAAAACACGACCGAGGAAAAATTACAAAATAAATTTGTTCAAATTTCCAGTGCTATACACTGGGTGTTTTACAACGTGATGAAGCGTTGTAGGCTTGTGGGTCTACTCAGGTGACAGCGTCTTCCTTAATAGTTGCTTCATGGTTAGATTTTAGTTTAAAACTTTCAGACGAGTGGCGTTAATGGCTGATAAAATGTGATTTAACTATAACACCGAACTATCAATGTTTAACAAAGGAGGATATGTAGCGTATGTTGCTCTGATCATAATTTTACTGAGAAATGCAAAGAAATGCAAGCCAAGTCGTGTTTTGATGATTGAGTGGTGGTATTCATAACATCGTAGTTAGCAACAAAATTTAGTCGAAAGTATGAAAAAAAAGCAAGTTGTAAGCCACTATAATTATAAGATGGCTTTAATAAAATCATCGGTGTTCACGAGCGCCAATTCCCTATCCACAACATCCCACCATCCATGCCATTCCTTATCTTTTAGTCGGGATCATTTGAGGTCCCTATCGGGGATCATTTCCGGTCTGGGATCATTTGTGGTCCAATTTGGGGATCGTTTGCGATCCGGGATCATTTGCGGTCCTGGGATCATTTGCGGACCCGTACAGTGTTACGAAGTATTGCTTTACATTAAATTACGTTACGTAAGATAGCATCACGTTGCATCACACTACGCTACACCATTTGAAAACTTGCAGTTGTGTAAGCGTGCTCATCAATTTTTTTCGACACCTCAGTCGAGATTTGTAAATTCGGTTAAAGGTCAATAACCTTCTTTTAGTCTTCCCGTCTTTTCGTAGGAAAGCTTAGCCAATCAGAAGGCAGCATTTGCATTGGTGTACTATAATTCTTCTTAAATAAACTATGTATCTAAGAAAAAAAAACGTAAGTAACATTCAAGGTTTGTCAAACTGAAAGAGATCCTTTGGCCCTTAATGCATCTTTATTTCACAGGATATACAAGTTTTGAGGAAAGAAGCTCATATTAAACCGGTTAGTGCTCAAGCTAGTAAGCGGCTATTTATAACATAGCCTGAAATTTACCTTGAGAAATTGCATTAATATATTCGCGATGTTTAATAACTACTCGTTATCACAAAGATTTTTGTAAATGCCTCTAATGCTGTATTTTACGAGCAGCGAGAAAGCACTAAGCAAGGAGCCCCAAGGAAACAAGTTATGGTATAAAACGGGTTCCGAAATCTGAAAATATCTTTGCACAGCAACTAATAGGCCAAGTTTTGTGCCTCAAAACGAGTCCTCGAGCAAAACCTTTCATATGAAAATGAGTTTGATTTGCATGAAAATGAATCTGTAGATGGAACACATCTTTATATAGACGGCTTCCCGCGAAGACTCGTTTTGACACAGAGGCAAAAAGCAACTCGGAAATGGCCTTACAGCTGATTGACATATAAACAGGGAAACTCAATGAAACAAGTTGATAGACATTCAATTGTTGCTTGCTGTTACGAAATTGGCTTTTGGTTAAAAGGGCGATGTAGTTCTTTTTTTTGGTGGGGGAGGTGGTTTCGTGTCTCTCGCTGAGATCTTTTTTTGTTGTTGTTTATCGTTTTTTTGTTTCCTGTACCCAGGGAGATGACCTTATACACTACTGCAAATACGAGACTATGGATCGTGAAAAATTTGTGCGGGTTAGTACCCTTACTAAGATTAATTACAGGAGTCTTTTTTTGTTTGTTTGCGTGTATCTTGACGTAAATGGCACTGATCTTCATTCCATTAAAAATGGCACTGATATTCATAGATGCAATATAAACAATGTGAAAATGATCATCATATGTGTATTCCATCTGTTACCGAATGCCATCAACAACAGTGCAGTTGGCGTTATGGTCAGTACAAATGTTCAGCAAGCTGCATTGAACACATCAAAATGGATTCAGGGGCGTAGCCAGGATTTTTCAAAGGGGGGGGGGGGGTCACACTGTGTCAAAGTTAGGGTACTCACCAGATTTTCATGTCGTTTTTGCCACTTGTTTTAGGTCGGTTTGCTTTAAAAAAATGCTTACAAAAGGGGGGTCACGGGCACCCCAGGACCCCCCCCCCGTAGCTAAGCCCCTGAGTCTGATACAAACTACGAGTACATGTATGAACCGTTAATCAGCGCGTATTACTACTTCAAGCGCTGTAGTGAATTAATGAGCTCGACTCTCAATTTTTTTACTCGTAGGGTGGTATTTCTACATCTCAAGAGATGTGTCTTAATTATTTATTTTACTATCCGCGAATGGTGAATGCCACATCATATTGCAACAGTGTTCAAACCAAACCAGTGCACGACTTTATTGAGAAGCACTTGTAAGTAAATATTGTCAATTAGATAATGAACCAAGAGCGTATGCGTTATTATTATCTGAAAATATGGTAGAGCTTAGAACCTTTGGGGTTAAGATTCCAACCTTATTTCCGCCAATCAGTCAGTCAGTCGATCGGTCAGTCGATCGGTCAGTCGATCGGTCAGTTGATCGGTCAGTCGACCGGTCGGTCGATCGCTCAGTCGACCAGTCGGTCGCTCGGTCCGTCGGTCGACTGGTCAGCCGGTCGGTTAGTCGGTCGGTGTGTCAATCAGGCGGTTGCTTGGTTGAGTAATTGTTTTGCTGCTGGCTATATCACTTTTTTCCGGACTTACGAAGTCTCATTAGTGTATTTCCGGGTATATGTCCTGGGATTTTAGAAATCAAGCTAAGGGTAACTTTGCATTTTGTCGTCAATTTACTGATCTCTACACTAAACAACACCAAGCTGGTCTCTAAACCGAGTATTTCAGTCAATAAGATAGGCCTGGACTGGGAGGAAGGGAGAGACGAAGGGTTAGACGGTCAGGAAAGGAGTGAAGTAGAGGTTTCACTTACTGGAAGCTTTCAACCAGTATATTTTTAACGTTGGTAAGTTGCCTGTAGGTCAAGGAAGAGAAGCCTATAACTTACCAGGATTTTACGACATTTCAAATAAATTATATTATTTTATAAATATATTCAATATATACATATGCTGTTGATGCATACTAAGTCATTGGCCTTTTCTTATTCCAGCCCATCCTTAAATTTGACATCGGAGTGGTCTAATCCCCTGATTGGTAGGGATGTTAAATGGACAAATGAAATGGTGGCAGACTTAAGGAGAAGATACAATCAGGCTAAATCATTCATTTCAACTTGTCTCTTGGTTAGTATACGGCCTGCAAAATGCACATCCTTTCTTCGCATGAAATGGTAGTCCCTTGTTACACAATCTTCTAGCCAGAATACCTGGCCCAGTTGTTGAATTCGTCTTTTTAGCTGATGGTAATGTATTACCGACTACATATCGACTATCAAGGAAAATAAAAAGTGCTAAAAAATAAAGATGGATCCAATATTTTCGGGCTTGTCCCTTATTCAATGTTACTGACGTAAATGAAACAACGAGTCAAAACTAAACCTTCAAAACACGAGCGCGCGCAATGAAACGTGCTTGGGCAGTCTAAATAAATGAAAGGTTGCAACGTCACCAAACAAAAGTTATAATGAGCAGAACAACGGCTGTGCACTCGCATTATAATTCTTGGTACATTTCGTTGCCGTTCTCCACAAAACAAAAACGTGAAATGACCAAATTCTGCGTATTCTAGTGAACGTGAGCGTTTTTTTTTTTATAAGTTTATTTTCTCCTAACATCGTCTTTGTATTAGGTGCCATAGACGCTCAGTTTGCGCGTATTTGAACTTTGAATTGTTTTTTCTTGTTCGTAAGTCGATTGTTTAGCTTCTGAGCTCAAATTTCGCTGTTGTACTGGGAAAAAACTGAGTTCCTTTCAAAACACGTTTTTTTGTTTTTGTATTTGTTTGTTTGTGGTTTGATTGTCTCTTTGCTGTTGTTGTTGATGTTGTTGATGTTTTTATTCTCCTCTCCTGCAGGAAAGATCGACTAACTATACATTACCGGTTCCAGAGATCACCCATCCCCAACCTCAGCCAAAGTCAGATTGTCCTGAGCGCACAACTCCAGTGGAGAGTAACTCGTTCTTGGTAGCTGCTTCTCGCACTGTAGTTCTGTCACTGTTAACTTCTTATCTGATGTTCTTGTGAAGTCCATAATATACCGCAGACTGTAGCTATATCAACACAAAATATATCAGACTTCTCACTCAAAATGGTTTTCAGCGGCCTTACACGAGTATAAATTTAGTTATCGTGAGTTAAGTAATCGTTTCTGGGCTGCTTCATTAGCGGGGCGTTGGAATATACAGCAGTTTTGACAATGGTTGTTACACAAAAGCGTAAATTAAAAGCGAACGCGACAATACCGATTGGAAAGCAGTTTCAACAACGGTTGTTTCACAAAAGCGTAAAAGCGAACGCGACAATACCGATTTGTGGGTAGTAATACCTCGGCGTTGCTCGATCGAGGTTCAAGGTGTTTCAGCAAGAATGAAGGAGAAAGCATGAATACACGTGCTGTGTTGTTTCCTTCTATCACACTGAAACGCTTTGAGCTTCCATCAAGCAAACTTGAACCACAATTACCCATTATACCTTTCGATATTGTCGCGCACGCTTTTACGCTTTTGTAGGACAAACTTTCTCAAAACAGCTGTATATATTGCGCTACCTTCCCTTATATTGATTCACGTCCGCAAATGACCAACTCTTGTCCCTCTTAATTTTAAAAATAACCAAGTTTTTATTGTATTTTATGCGCGGCCAAGGCCAACAAAACAAACGGACACTCATATCAAAGAACTTTGCCAGGCTTTGGAACAATTCTCCTCCTGATCATTAACAATGACTGCATGCACAGCTTAATGAGTAGCACAGCTTAATTTGGATTTACTTAAATTTATTAGTAATTCTCTAATCATACGCCTGTAATTTGTACTGGATCTCAAGCTGTTTTCTGAGATTACGAAACCATGTTATGCGATTGGTCAATATATAAAGATAAAAACGAAACAGTGTGAAGTCCAAACTAGTTTGTCTGGTGCTACTGACTGACAGACTGACTGACTGATCGACTGACTGACTGACTGACTGATCGACTGACTGACTGACTGACTGACGGACTGACTGACTGGTTGCCTGACTAATTGGCTGACTGAATGACTGACTGACTGACGACGGACTGACGGACTGACAGACGGTGGGTCGGACGGACGGACTGATCGCCTGACCGAATAACCGACTGACCGACTTAAACTGACACTTTCATAATTTTTTTTTAGTGATAAGGACGATTGCTCAGAATACTTTCTGCTCGTAAAGTTGATTGTCAAATATCTCCTGTAATTTTTTTTTTTTTTGGTCTTAATAGCGTAAAAGGTAATGCGAAAGCTCCTGTTGTGGACCTTTTGGGGCTGAGCACCCGTACAGGTACCACAACCGCTCTTTTTAGTCCCTAAAAGTTACGACGAGCATCCCTTTTTAAATGGGATTCACCCCCCCCCCCCCCTCTTCCTTGACCGCCACTTTTATTGCACGCAACCCAAAAGCTTGGAAAGTCAAAAGTGGTCTATTACAAAACGAGGAACCCCGCTGCGCTAAAACTTTGTAAAGCATCAATTTCTTAGACCTCAGAAATAGAGTTAATTTGAAAACCGGAAATCACACAGAACATTGTACGTAATAAGGACAAAAACCTTTGGTTATGATACCTACGTGAAGTAAAACGATCACTGACCTGGGACACTTTGGTAAGCCACACCTCTCCCCAGTTTTATCCTGGTCAGGGCGTCTTCTCTTCCTGTGTGCTTTAGTGAATTTTATTTACTTTTTTTTAATTCTGCTTACTGGTTGGTCGGTACCGAGAGTCAGAGCTATTAAGGAGATATTCTTCAGTTGTTGCTAAGTTGTTGCTCAGTGTCATGAAGATTTAGAACGTTCAAAGTAATATTCAGTTTTTTTCAAAAGAGAAGAGAAGTAGAATACAGAAGAAGTAGAGCTAAAACAATGTTTGGCGGAGGGGTTTCAAGAAGGCGAGCGAGCCGTAGTGAGCGGTCCATAAGTCCTAATTTGAACAATTTATGTAAATATGGACAAAATCTCGATTTGCTGTTTTAACCAGAATCCTTTGCATTACCTTATAGCCCCATAGACAATAAATCCGTAAGCTGCCATTGGTACTGGTAATTTAAACATGAAACTATATTAGAACAACATTGATTTCCGTTGTTTAGTTCATTACCCCTGTTAAGTCGTTCAGTCCATTCACATACGTACCTACTCCTGTTTTGAATTCATCTCTGTTACCTTTGGATGAACCCTTCCAGTTATACAAACCAGCGCAAAAATCCAGAGGTCAAGCGATGATCAGTTTTGCACGCGCTTTCCTTCGGATTAATTATGCTGCGAAGAAAAACTTCTTCACCATCTATAACACAACCTTCTTGCCACAAAATGCTACAAACTTTCTTGTTTGCTTGTTGCCTCTAGTTCAATGATAGCGTAATGTCAACGACATTTAACAGGATTGATTATTGCCAAGATAAAAGGGCAACTGTTGTTTCTAGAGATGAGAATGACTACTAAGAGGATAATATCCTCTTAGTAGTTATACTATATTATAGTATAACAGTAATTCTAGAGCAAGGCTTATGTGTACTTAAGAGCGAACAAGAACACTTAGGGAGATTGTAGATTGTCGAGTTGTTGTCGATTGCGTGACGAATATGCAAGTTTTCTAGAGAACAAGAACAAGAACAAGAACAAGAACAAGAAGATACCTTAGAACTGTTGGAAATAAAAGAATTAACGTTGCAGTTACTGAGTGGAAATAAAAGGACGTATGTTTTTTCAAGGGAAAATAACTTGCTAGTCATTGTTTGAGAAGAGCCGTTTTACTTTAACGCCATGTTTTGTAGGGAAAAGAGAAGAAGTTCAGTCTTAAAAGCGCCTGTTTTCTTGAAGGCCTATGCTGAAAATGTAACAGACATTTGGTCGTTTGGGGAGTTTCTTTTTATCTGGACGACAACTTTGAATTTGCTGTTACCGGTAACACCCATGTTAAATATGAATTTGCAGTGGCTCTACAGTTACCAAACTTTCAAATAATTACCACCGTATGTGTGAAGGGGTTTAGACAGCATAACATCAGCTATTCAAAGTTGCGATGTTAGCTGACCGTGCACACTACGCCGGAGAAATTTGAAAACGAAGGCTTCACTCTGAAAACGTATCAAATGTTTTCCTTCCATACTAAGGCCGGAGAAATTTAAAAACCCAACAATCACTGGTCATTTTGGATTCGTGTTTGAGGAAAATTCGGTCAGGGAAATCATGTGATTATCGTTACGTCACCGTTTTCGAAACACTGGAAAAGTTGAAAATTTACAGAGTATGTAAATAACATGTAATTAACATGTAAATAATCAAAAAGAGACTGTAAAGATTAATTTACATGATTTTTCCCCTTTTACATGTTTTGGAGGTTTCATGTAAAAAACATGTAAATATTTCAAGTGAAACATGTAAATGATGAAGAAAACACTGTAAATGTTTCAAAGCAAAGGGCTAAGATCATGTAACTAACATGTAAACTGTTCCTGCAAATACTGTAAATAGCCTGTAAATTTCTTGTGATTCAACCTGGAAACCCGTAAATAAGGGACCGTTCATTTTTTATCAGGTAGGGGGGGCTGGTGGGATTTGGGGGGGGGGCATGCGAAAAAAAAAGGCTTTCGAGGGGGGCCATCCCAAAAAAATAAGGGAAAAAGGGGGGGTCACGTGAAATATTTTAGTAAAACTTTAAAATGGCATAATGTTTGAATATCAAAAAAATTGCTGTAGAATAAACATAGAAGGCAGGATACAAATTTATTACAAACTTTCCTTCTGCTTTAAAAAAACGTTTGGCGACAAAAAGCATTTGTAGCTACTGAAAAGAAGTATTTAACACTGTTATTTAACACTGTCGCCGCTTGTGCTGCTATGGGAGTCTCTTTCACCGATGCTGCAAGAAGCAGCAATGCTTTCCGTCAGAGTGTACTCTTCAGGGTACATGAAGGTGTAAACATAATCTCTGACTTCCTGCTCAAGGTTGGCGGTGATTCTGCTTCTTGCAGCATTAGTGAAATAATTCCCTTCCAAGAGCTGTGCGATGTATGGCCCATCTCTTCTAAATAACGACGTGGCAACATCCTCAACTTTGATACACTCTTCCGGGACGGCCGTTCTAGGAGGGTACACAAGGCATTGTGGAAGATCATTTCCTAGCGGGTTTCCAACACAGATTCCATAAACTCGTTGGACGTTGTTTTCAGTCCGCTTCCTCTTTCTTTCATTTGACTTTCTGCGGTTTTCTTTTTTCCTTCTCCTTTTGTTGATGTGCTGTTTGAGTATGCCCTTGAATATGCTGTTATAATTGCTCTTATTTTCTAGTGCTTCCATGTCCTGCGTGACCTTCGTCAACTTAGCTTCTATACATTTGATCTGTTTTACATTAAAACTGTGGGCATTCATCAATTCAGATGAGGGAGATGCCAGGACGCTCAGGGCGAGCCATAACTAGGAGATCCGAAATTGACTTCTCTTTCTTTTGATTTGTTTTTCAAACAACAGCTCTCTGTACGTAGTATAGGATTGTAAATATTGTCTTCACAGTGAGTACAAAACGTGAAGTAGGGGGATAATAGAGAAATATTAAAAAAGTTGAAATCTAAATATTGTTTGTTCAATTTGTTTGGGGGGGGTCATCCCAAAAAATGACCGCGATAAGGGGGGGGCCATGTGAAAAAATTGGTAAGCTGAGGGGGGGTCATGCGATTTTTAAATGGTGCTTCCCAAATCCCACCAGCCCCCCCTCCCTCATAAAAAATGAACGGTCCCTAACATGTAAATTTAATACAGGGAGGCTGCCATAATACTGTAAATAACATGTAAATAAAAAGGGGAGGATGTAAACAACATGTAAATACAAAAAGGGAGGCTGTAAATAACATGGAAAATGAAAACAGGAGCCTGTAAATAACGCATAAATCAAAAAAGGGAGCCTGTAAATAACATGTAAATCGAAAAAGGGAGCCTGTAAATAACGTGTAAATCGGAAAAGGGAGTCTGTAAATAACATGGAAATCAAAAAAGGAGCCCATAAAGAACATGTAAATCGAAAAAGGGAGCCTGTAAATAACATGGAAATCGAAGAAGGGAACCTGCAAATAACATGGAAATTGAAAAGGGGAGCCTGTAAATAACCTGTAAATTGAAAAAGAGAGCCTGCAAATAACATGTAAATCGGAAAAGGGAGCCTGTAAATAACCTGGAAATTGAAAAAGGGAGCCTGTAAATAACATGTAAATCAAAAAAGGGAGCCTGTAAATAACCTGTAAATGTAAAAAGGGAGCCTGTAAATAACATGTAAATCGAAAAAGGGAGGCAGAAACCCTGTACGATAAATAACTTGTAAATAATAACTTGAGGAAAAATGCATGGAATGTACTGTTTTATTGTAATCAAATCTGTTGACCTTAATTATAATAGTAGAAAATATGCAAATTTATACAGAATCAGAAATTTATTGCAATCAGTACAGACTCCGTAAAATTCAAATAGTTTTTATATGCCATGACTGGGGTTTACAATGTACACATTGCAACAAATAAAACATGTTTTCTTTTCTTTCTATCCATAACAAGACGACTTAAATGTAATTTTGTGCATGGCCAAAATATTTTAAAATACCATGACTGAGCTCCTTTAACCGAATTCAAGCACTTTTCAAGAAGACTACTAAAATTCAAGACCTTTTCAAGATTGTGCAAAACCATGTCATATTCAGCTCTATTTAATTCATAAATAATAAAATGATTAAGAACTTTACTGTTGTCAGCTACAACTAGTGAAAATTTTGCAATTTAGGCGTACTACTAAATTAAAATTCTTTGCAAATGGATACCTGTCTTAAACATATACTAAATTCACAAAGTCAAATGTAACATAATGATAATACCTTTGTCATAAAATGAATGAATAAACTGTTTTTTTCTTACTAAGTAATTAATGTAGGATTAAATTAGCCTTAATAATTATTACGAAAAATGTGGGAGGCACGATGGCCTCGTAGTTACATGTAGTGCACTCAACTCCTGATCGAGCGGTCCGGGTTCAAGCCCTAGGCGGGTACATTCTGTTGTGTTGTTGGGCAACACACTTTACTCTCAGTGCCTCTCCACCCAGGTGTATACAGTGGGTACCAGCGAATTTAATGGTGGGGTAACCCTGCAATGGACTGGCATCTCATCCAGGGGGAGTACAAATAGTCCTAGTCGCTTCCTGCTACAGAAAGCAGGATAAGCTCCAGTCTGTTGGGCGACGTGGCTCATATGCAGACTTTACCTTTACCTTATTATGAAAATTACTGCAATGTAAGTGTGAAATATGGTCTAACTATGCCGGATTGGTCGAAGGGTAGAGGCCAGACGAAGAACAGCCCCTGGTCCTCCAGGTTGGGGGTTGGGCGGCGGGCTGATAACCCGCTCCCAGAAAATGCTATTTATTACAGAAACCGAAGCTAGAACTACCACTGCACCCTATCGGGAAGCAGGGGTAAAAGATGTTAACACCCGGTTGGAACAACGTGCGAAGCAGCGAATGACGCATAAACCGCCGACGAAATTGTTGTCGCCAAAAGCGTGTGTGAAGATCGGGCAATGGAATGTTAGGACAATGTTTGAGACTGGTAAGTGCGCACAGGTGATCAAGGAGATGCAGAGGTATGGTATTAGTATTCTAGGAGTAAGTGAAATGAGATGGAACTCTTGTGGGAAGTTGAGGGTAGCTACAGGCGAAACTGTGCTATACTCAGGAATGGATGAAGGTGAAAATCATGAGAGAGGAGTTGGCTTTATTCTGTCCAAAGAAGCTGCACAATGTCTGCTGGAATGGGAGCCAGTGTCTGAGAGGATAATCAGAGCCCGGTTCAACTCGAGGTGGCAGAAGGTTACCATCTTGCAATGCTATGCCCCAACAAATGAGGCAACGGAGGAGGTGAAGGATGATTTCTACGACCAGCTACAGATGGTTTTGGAGCAGGTGCCATGTCCAGATGTGAAGATCGTCATGGGGGATATGAATGCTAAGATGGGAATGGATAACACAGGCAGAGAGGAGGTGATGGGTAAACATGGAGCAAGAGCTGAGATGAATGAAAATGGTGAGAGATGGGCGGACTTCTGTCAGGCAAATGAACTGGTAATCGGTGGAACGCTGTTCCCCCATAAGGAGTGTCACAAGCGGACATGGAGGTCTCCTGATGGTGGTATTGTGAATCAGATCGACCACCTGGCATTTAGCAAGAGATGGAGGAGCTCACTGCAGGACGTTCGCGCGATGCGTGGAGCAGACGTTGGGTCAGACCACCACCTGTTGATGGCAAAAGTCAGGCTAAGGATTGCCAAAGTGAGAAAGGGGGATAGTGGCCGAGTGCGTTTTGAGGTCAGCAAGCTGAAAGATCTGGAGGTTAGGAACGCATTCAAGCTAGCACTGCATAACAGATTTGTGGGTCTGCAGCAGTTGATGGAGGAGGAGGAACTGTCAGTGGATGATGAATGGAGGCAGATTGAACAAGGTTATGTGGAGACCTGCGAGTAGGTGCTGGGTAGGGCAAAGGCAAACAGGAAGGAGTGGATCAGCAAGGAGACTTGGGAGTTAATCGAGCAGCGAAAGGTGGCAAAAAACACCATAAACATGGCCAGAACAAGAAACCAGAAGAGAGAGGCAAGTAAAAGATATCAAGAGTTAAATAGGGAGGTGAAGAGGAGGTGTAGGAGAGACAAGAGGGCGTATGTGGAAGCAGAAGCTGAGAGAGCTGAGGAGGCTGGAAAGAGAGGTGATGCAAGGACTTTGTACGAGATCACTAGAAAGCTAAGTGGGAGGATCCAGAATACTTGTAAGCCAGTGAGAAATGAGGCAGGCGTGTTGCTCAGGACAGCAGAGGAGGAGATGCACCGGTGGAGGGAGCACTTTCAAACAGTGCTTAACCATGAGGAGCCGATCAACCCGCCAGAGGTGGAGCCAAATGACGAGCTTAACGTCAGCACAGGTCACGTTACTCGTATTGAAATCAAGAATGCTATAAAGAAGCTAAAAAACGGGAAGGCTGCAGGATGTGACAATATTCCACCAGAGGCAATTAAGGCGGGAGGGGACACATCAGAGGAGGTTCTTCTGGGCCTCTGCAACAGGATATGGAATGAGGAGAAGATACCAGAGGAGTGGAGAAAAGGTCTGCTAATCAAGCTGCCCAAGAAAGGTGATTTGAGCTAGTGTAAAAACTGGCGTGGCATTATGTTGCTGAACATGGCAAGTAAGGTGTTTTGCAGAGTGATCCTGGAGCGCATCAAGATTGCGTTGGACGAAAAGCTGAGAGAGGAACAGGCGGGCTTTCGAGCAGGTCGAAGCTGCACGGATCAAATAGCAACACTGCGGATTATTATAGAACAGAGTATCGAGTGGCAGTCCTCCTTGTACATCAACTTTATCGATTTTGAGAAGGCCTTCGATAGTATCAGTAGAGATGTTTTGTGGAGGTTGTTGCGGCACTACGGGTTGCCTGACAAGATAGTCACCATCATCAGAGTTCTCTATGAGGGTTTCTCCGCACAGGTGGTACACAATGGACAGAAGACTCAACCATTGGATATGAGGACCGGGGTAAGACAAGGCTGCCTGCTATCTCCCTTGCTGTTTCTGGTCGCCCTGGATTGGGTGACGAGGACAGCCTTTGACAGGAAAAGAGGTATTCAGTGGACCTTTACGACATCATTAGAAGATCTTGACTTTGCCAATGATCTGGCCCTACTGTCGCACAGAATACAGGATATGAGGGATAAGACACGAGCCTTGGAGGTACAAAGTGCGAAGGTAGGCCTGAAGATCAATGCCACCAAGACAAAGCTGATGCGTATTGGTACCAAACGTGGTGATGTTGTGTCGGTAGCTGGGAAGCGGGTTGAGGAAGTGGATGAGTTCACATACCTTGGGAGCATTGTAAGCAAGAAGGGAGGCACTGACAAGGACATTCAGGCACGAATTGGAAAGGCAAGACAGGCATTTGCGATGCTGAGACCAATATGGCGATCCACGGCACTAACAACCAAGACCAAGCTGAGAGTCTTTGGGACAAATGTGAAGGCGGTGCTCTTGTATGGTTCTGAAACTTGGAGGCTGACCAAGGGATTGGAGCAGAAGTTGCAAGTGTTTATCAATAAGAGCCTGAGGAACATCTTGCGGATTTGGTGGCCTAGAAAAATCAGCAACAAGGACCTTTGGAGTCAAACAGGGCAACGACCGATAGAGGAAGAGATAAGACAGAGAGCTTGGGGCTGGATCGGCCACACACTTAGGAAACCAGATGGACACGTAGTCAAGAGGGCACTAGAGTGGAACCCACAGGGGAAGCGAAAGAGAGGGAGACCCCAAAACAGCTGGAGACGCACGAGAATGGCAGAGTTGGCGGCGAAGCATGTTACGTGGAATGAGGCAAAAGGCACTGCACAAAATAGGGTTAGGTGGCGCGCGCTAGTTGAGGACCTATGTTCCACTTAGGAACGAAGAGGATTAAGTAAGTAAGTAAGTAACCCTGCAATGGACTGGCATCTCATCCAGGGGGAGTACAAATAGTCCTAGTCGCTTCCTGCTACAGAAAGCAGGATAAGCTCCAGTCTGTTGGGCGACGTGGCTCATATGCAGACTTTACCTTTACCTTATTATGAAACTTACTGCAATGTAAGTGTGAAATATTGATCAACTTTTTTCATAGAGTGAATTGTTCTTTTGAAATAACAGAAAATAGGGAGAAAAAACATTTACCACCAGATAGAGATTGACATTTTAAATTCATCATAAAAACATTCATGCCAAAGGAATACTACATTGCATAACATAAAACGAGGCTTCCGACATCTTTTAGGCTATGCTTACAAAGTCACAGCTTCCTTCTTTTTCCAAAACTGTACGGAATCCAAACAGGACAAACATTTTGGACCCCTGACAAAACATTCACTGTAAACAATATTCAAAATTTTACTTTTTCTTTTTGTGATAAAAAAAAACTGTGCTGTAAAAAAAAAAAAAATTCATAGGGACCTGTTGAAATTGAAAGGCCTATCTAGTACCATAGTTCCCATAACACATCATAAGTTAATAAATTATTGCTCTGGTACTACATGTATGTAAGCATAGTCTTTGCTTTTTATGATGAAATCTTCTAGCTGCTGTATTGAACAATAAGTATCAACCTAGCAATCTAAGATATTCAAATTTAATGCTAATTCACTAACACAGGTACAGTGTAGGTAATACTTCAAAACATCAAAAATAATGTTTAAAGTGGTTGAATTTATGCCAGAAAGCGTTGAAGGTCACCATGTTAGACTGTAATGCACCAGGGGCCCATTTCTCGAAGGTCCCAAAAAGTTTTTGCACCCAGAAAGCCATACCAAAATCTGAAATCTTATGCTTACAGCGCTGTTTTATTCGCTTATTCTCAATATGAACAGAGGTTTCCTTCACACAAGAAGTTTCAGGCATATACAGCTCTTAGTTTTTAGACACAGCTCAATTAAAGATGGCTTTGTGGGCCTGAAAAGTTTCCAGGGCCGTCAAGAAATGGACCTTGGACCCCTTATAGAGTCCTAGGTACTGTAGACTTCTCAGTGGCTGATTTTTTCCTGATCAAGCATCAATGCCAAGGAGTATGCATGTATTGACCACTCTCAATTTTACTTCATCCTACAAGTAACATAAAACATTTCGTTAAATAAGATAAGTTATGT
This sequence comes from Orbicella franksi, assembly GCF_964199315.1. NCBI lineage: Eukaryota > Metazoa > Cnidaria > Anthozoa > Scleractinia > Merulinidae > Orbicella > Orbicella franksi. The sequence continues at coordinate 19,525,518 of NC_138147.1, forward strand.
CTAAGTATGAATCAGCAAATTCTGTGTATGATATCAATCAGCAAATTTTACACTGGAGTTATTATTTTGTTTCTTATCATTCCAATTTATACTGTGACATTTGAAATCGGACTGTAGCCGGTCATGTTGACCGGCCAAAGTAATTTTAACTCGGTCACGTCTCATTTCTGACTGGTCAAGATATTTACGAAAAAATCAAGTACACGTAATGTGAGCCAAATTAAACCCACAAATATAGTTTGTTTGTTCCAGTCACTGCTAGACCGTTTAAAGATTGGCTTAATATTTTTCTGAACAGATTTAACCCCAGTCACTCGAATGGCATTCCTATCGATCTTGAACGCATGACAAACAGCAAGCGAATGGTCTTTAGCCGTTCGAACAGACACATGTATGCATTGGTGTATGTTTTCGTTAGAGGTCATAATAAAAAAGAGATAAAAACTCCCAGATTTACAGTTGGGGATTTGATTGTTTATTCAAGAATGAACAACGTGACCGTCTTAACATGACATGACTGGTCAACATGACCGGGGAGTGAAGTTTTTGGCCGGTCAAGTCACCATTCTGGCCAGACATTGCCCGTTGACCGGCCATTATTTTGAGCCCTGAATACTCATCAATCAAACAGATTTTACATCTACATCTGTAGCTACTGTGTGACAAAAAATTTGCCTCTCTGATTGGAAGGTACTGAATGTCAGAGGATGTAGAAGAACTAAACTCAAAATCTGTGGCAGTAAGTATTCAATGTTCACTATCTCCTACATTGTAATATTCATGCACAATAAATCAAACTCCTATCAAACAATGTTTAAATAATAAGTCAAGTTATTTGCAGGCACAATTTGATTGTTTCTTACGTGCACTTATGCTCTATTGGTGGACAAAGGTACAGATGATGTCATAAAAGTTTGTTTCTGTTTCTTTGTTATGTATTACGAAGCAGATAGATTCTATGTTGTCGTGCATCTGTTCAGTAATAGATCACAGAGGACATCAAAATGTGGTAAAAACATCAGTGACACACGCCAGTGACAGGGCTCTAAAGTGCTGTCTGGTCATCCCAGGGTAAGGCAATCGATTGAAATCAATCCATAAATTGATATAAATCAATAAATTGAAATTAATGTAAGTGTTATCAGTGCTATCGATCAATTGAAAGAAATTCATACTCACATGCTAGAAAAGTTTCAAGTTATCAATTTGATTTTACCAAATTTATCAGTCATTAGAGAATCAATTGAAAGTTGGTCTCTCTTTGTTAGTTCACCTAAATTGTAGAAAAATTATGTCCCTCAACACAATGTTTGATTGTAACTTTTTTATGTAGATTTCAAAGGCATTACCAAAAAACCCCAAAACATAGTCCCTGATACATGTATGCCAGCAAAATATTCTGTTTACGAGATACAATGTTATGTTTTTATGCAATTGTATTCATGATTTCATATTTCACTTTAAATCTTTTGTTCATTTCTTTCTTATTAAATGTTGCTTAAAAGATAAGCTAGTATCAGCAAAATTGATAATGCTTAGTGAAAATTTGATCACAATTGATTACTCATGACGAATCCTTTTATTGATTTCTGATATCATTGACTAATTTCTATTGATTGTTATGAAATAATCCATTGACTATACTGTGTCGTCCAAGACAAGTAGAGTTTCCTGCCTGGGCAAATTACTCTTCCTTTTTTTCAAGTCCTGTGTAGTTTTCACGACAGGTTGAGGTACATGTATACCTCTTTATAAAGTATCGTAGTGTTTTTCTTGTGAAAGAAAATACCACAACATTTAACTTACTACAGTATCAGCACCACTGGGTGCAATGTCCATGTACAGTTGTGTATAACAGCATATTCTTACTTCCATGTAGGTACAACTGTAGACATTTGAGTAACTTCAGAATACTTACTCTAGCATAAGAGAAATTTCTCTGCTAAAGATGGCACATTACATTTTAGCTTACTAGCATTCACATCAGAGGGCAACATAACCTTACGAGAGCATGCGTCAGAAAGAATCATGAGGTGCATATAAGCCAATAACAAATGTCGCATGCTCATGCTGAGTTATCGAGAACAGATAATAACAGATAATAAAGCTCTTTATGCACGGCAGGTAAACATCACCAAAGTCGATTCCACAAGCAATGTAACTTCTCCTTGATAATGACACATTCACAACCAAAGGCAAAACGAAATGTATACGTATCTTGACGTTACTTTACTCTGCTCGTTCAATTTATGCAAAACTTGCTTACCTGTTGTTTTTGTTGCCTGTAATCGCTATCTTCAGCTTCTGGGTAACGGTAAACTTTGCCTTGAAACCGTGCACGGTGACGAAGTGAAGGTAGAGTCACTGCGTGAAAGCCAAAATATTCTAAAGTATTCTAGACTCGAATATGTGATTGTGATACAATAGAATCCTAGAGTATTCAAGCCGCACACAACACGTGACGTACACCTGGAATATTCGTGTCGAATATGGTGGAATACGCTCCGTTCATAATCGTTCGAGGATTTTCGTTAAAATATACCACACATCTGTCGTACTCCTAGAGTATGATGGCGAACCCTTTGTAAAAAGAACTTTATAAAAGAAGGTAACAGTTCGGGTGCATAGCATTCTCCTGGAAACAAAATTTAGACTATGAATTCAAAGTATGTGCGATCTGCGCGTGTATACGTTTATCCTCGAATACGTGATCTTGACGCCAAAGCTATAGAATTCTAGAGTATTCATGGCGTGTACAACCGTGACGTGGACCTGGAAAATTCTTATCGAATATGGGCATACGGGAGGAGCACGACCGTATATTCGTTCGTTGACCAGAACAATTGTACTTTTTTGGTTCATGTTGTCGACGCAGCGCATGTGTTTCGCTTGAGTCAAGAAATTTACACACTTTGTTGTAACTTCGAATTCCCGTCATTCGGTTTTGACCGACGTTTTCGGGATAATCACTACAAAGCGATTTCTCTTTCCCGGTCTCTTTGTGTGACCCGTCTCGTCTGAAGTGGTTAAGTGCTGCACAGCACGAAACCACAAATTGGACACTACGGGATACGTAAAGTTCCGCAAAGTTAAACTGACTAGAGACACGTAAAGCTGCGCAAAGTTTGGTTAGTAAGAGGAATCAAGCTCGTTTCGGAGAAGTTTTGGTGTATTCAGCGGAGAAAGTCCCGAGACCTTCAGACAAATATCTTTTCTCTGTGGGATGAGTTTAACTCCGGAGCCTGCAGGGCAACGAAACTCCTAAATAACAGCCCAATAGCTTCCTCAGTCGACTCCCTGCCATCATATCAACATTGCATTACGTTTGAACAAGAAATCGCAAAACGTATTACGACGACGAAAACACTTTAATCAGATTTTTTCCTCGAGGTTACTTTTGAAACGAAATTGACGTTAAATGTGTTTCGAAGCGACTTGTAACGAAATGAGAGAAACGACATACATCAGCATTCTGAGTGTCCGACCTTCAACAAGCACGGATCAGCGGTTTTTCACATTTTTTGGCGTCGTTTTTGAAAGGTGTGAAATGTTGAAGCTTGCATCGATCTCTTGGTCCTTTTTCACTGTTTAAAAACTCTACTTTGGCGGACAAAATTCAGTTTACCTTCACTTCTTCTCTGTGCACGATTTCAAGCAGTTTTTGGTGGCATACAGCTGGTAAAAACATCGATACGTACGGAGGTACGAGTCAACAACAACAGGTAAAACGTAAGCCATTGTTGTCTTCCCGGGTTGTCTTGTACGTACGAGTGAGTTAAGCTTAAGTTTCCAGGGTAAACTTCAGTTGTAAAGTTTGCTTAAGATGTATGGAATTGCCTCTGGTTGTAAATGTTTCTTTATCAAGCAGAAGCTATACATTGGAAGTTAATGTAACCTTGATTTCAAAAGGGACAGCAATGGGAATGATATTGAATTAAACCATTAAATCAAACTACTGTGTAAAATTTACTGATTGAGTTATTATGATATTTTCCTTAGTACTGCAAGGTTGATTTGAGGTTTCCCAGTATGGATTTACACATAAACTTAACTAACCTTTTATGCGTATTGTATTTTAATCATAGGATGAAGTAAAATTGGTAATGCCTTACATGTATGTATAATCCCGGACATCCTTACTTGACGAAAAAAAAAAAGGAAAACCTGTGAGGAAGAACTCTGGCTTACAAGATACATGTATGTATTTATGACTATTTAGGGGGCCATGGAGACTTTTTAAGATTTATTTTTGTAAGAGCTTTTGAAAAATTATATTGGCAAGCAAATTTTAGCATTTCACCAGTCAGTCTCTATATATTTTACATATAAACAAGGTGATTTGCAGATCTGTTTTCAGAGTGCTCAGTAGTTAACTACAGCGTGATTATAACAGATGATGAACTGAGCAACTGTAGATCTGACTTGACATTTTATTACTATTTAATTTGTAGTATACAATTTGTGTGCAGCACTCATGAGATAAAATTGCCAAATGTGAATTTACATCATTACACTGATTTGAAATACACATGCAACCGTTGGAAATATGATAGCTACAATAAGTGAATGCTTTTACAAAAAAAAAAAAGGAAAGTTGGAAATTATAGATAAACACTGTTACTATTGTGTAACAACAGAAGCTTTAAAAGTTAAAATTAAGCATTTTTTCAGGAAGAATTTGTTTGCGTGTCTACATGAAGTTATCAGTTCATTCCATTTATTCAGCGAGGCTAACTCAGGTTTACAAAGGTACTTCTCACAGAGGCATGGGTTACATCGATTTGAAGTGGGGTTATATGGGGCAGCTTGCTTTAAAATCTTTCAAGTGACTTTGAACTTTGATTTATTGTCAAAGTCACTTGGAGGCTGCCCAATATAACCCCACTTCAAATTGATGTAACCTACGCCTCTGGGAGAAGTACTTTATTATTTGTAAACCTGAGTTAGCCTCTCTGAACAAACAGAATGAACTGATTAGATAACTTCATGTAGACATGCAAACAAATTTCTCCTAAAAAATGTTAAATGTTAAATTTTAAATTTTAAATTTTACATCTTCTCTTGTATTTCAATAATAACAGAGTTTATTCATAATTTCCAACTTTCCTTTGTTTTGTAAAAGCATTCGCTTATTTTAGCTATCACATTTCCGATGGTTGCTTGTGTATTCAAATCAGTGTAATGATGTAAATTCCCGTTTGGCAATTTTATCTGATGAGTACTGCACACAAGTTGTGTTGTACGAAACTAAATAGTAATAAAATGTCAAGTCAAATCTACATTTGATCAGCTTGTCATCTGTTATTTTATATATACATTATATTAAGTTACATGTAAACCCTGTTTCATCAATGACTACTACAAATTTCAAGACAGTTTGCTATAGTAATGTCAAACTACAGTGGAACTTTGATATAATGAAGTGCCAAGGAATTGGCAAAGCATGTTCACTATAACAGGGTTTCATTGTATCAAGGTTCTTTTCCATATAGTCTACTATTACTGGGGCCATGAAAATCATTCGTTATACTGAGGACCTCATCATATAGAGGTTCATTAAATCGAGGTTCCACTGTACTAACCATATTCCTTCCAAAGGTAAATATTGAAAATTGAGTTTTATTACTCATTTAGGTTATTAGCCTAAGTTGGAATTTGTTTGCATGTCTACATGAAGTTATCTAATCAGTTCATTCTGTTTGTTCAGAGTGGCTATTGGCTATTAGCCACTCATTTCAGGTTAAGTGCTGAAAATTCAGAACAATGTTGAATTTGATACTCAAATTTTGATTGGATTAATTAACGCATAAAAAGTTTGCACCATATCTAGCAAAAAATTAAAGGCTTCTAGAGCTTGCCTACCTTTTTCAGTGCAAAGTGAAACATAATCAGTAACCTTGAACGTTGTTGCTTGAATCGTTTTGAATGTTTTTAAGCCCACAAACTCTGGCCCTCACATCCTTTCATACTTTGTTTGCACTGTAAACTTGATTAATGTGCAACACAACTCTCTCTTCTCTCAAAGGCATCTTAAGTATGTTTTTGAATGCAGTAGAAACCCAGGTGCTTACAGTGTAGCTTTCCAAATGTGATAAAACCTTTTGGTCATCAATTCTGTCGACACTTAGTGTTGATCTCAGGTCTCGGTTTGAATTTTCAGCTCTTTGTCTTGAGGTTACCCTATATATTTCAGAGTGTTTTGCACCCACACCATTTAGCATGTCTAATTAAAGCCAATAAAGCTGGCTATCAATCTACACGTACATCTACATGTATACCAAGAATTTTGAAATAAAATGAATTGTCAAATTTTTCAGGGTTTCTCTATGCGAGCATCCAAATCACTTTTTGAAAACTAAGTCAAAGTGAGTCTGCCTCAAATTTTGGACAGTAGCTAGTTTATCATCCATGTCTGTTAATTTTTATTTTGAAATATTTTTTCTCTGAGAGTGATTTTTGAATGATCACTCCACCATTGAATATGGTAACACGCAGGCAATTTTTTTAGTGTTTTGTGTCCAGAAACTGAGAAACAAATTAAATTAACAAGAAACAAAGTTCGCTTTGACTTGTACATGTAGCTTTCAAAATGTGATAATAATAAAAATAATAATAATAATAATAATAATAATAATAATAATGGTTTGGACGCCAGCACTAAAATGTCTAGAAAAATTTGGCGATTCATTTTATTTGAAAGTCCTTGGTATAGTTTGATAGCCGGCTCTATAAGTTTTAATTTGATATGGGGTTTACATACAGTGTCTACAGATTAAATCGGATGCACTACATCCCTTTTGTGTGAGACACTTCTAAAGGTATATGGTAATGTTAAGAGGGTTCCAATTGTTGAACCAAATAATAATGATGTTAAATATGCAAAGTAGCAATTCATTAATTCATCCTTAATTCTCTTTCGTAACATAGCAGCATCTAGTTCTAAAGTTTGCATACAAAATGTAAGTGTTTTTTAGACTGCTCAGATGATTCCTTCTTCTTTTTCATAGTATAGCAGCATCTAGTTAGAAAGTTGTATGCAAAATGTTATAGAAGAGTGGTTTTCAGACTTTGCTTCTCAAATGCTTCATTTTCCCCTTTCATAACACAGCAGCATCTAGTTCTAAAGTTTGCAAAAAAAATGTTCTAGTGTTTTTTAAAGACTTTGCTTCTCAGATGGTTATGCTTTTTCGTAACAAAGCAGCATCTAGATATAAAGTAAATGCATACAAAATGTTATGGTGTTTTTTTAGGTTTTGCTTCTCAGATGGTTCCTTATACTTTTTCATAACATAGGGTCTTGGCAATGTAAATTCTTCCATAGTTCGATGAAAATAAACATACACGAACAAGTAACAATATAAGTTTTATTATTTATAAATAAAGTATAAAATTTGAAATGAAATGAAGATGTCATAACGGCAGTTGTTTACTTTTGTTGGGATAACATACATATTAAATAAATAAATAAATAAATAAATAAATATTGCCCTGGTAATTTTCTTTCTTTTGGGTGGGTTTTGTTAGGAATCCAAAGGAATTAAAAAGTGTGTCAGTTACACATGGTAGTTTGAACACAGTTTGGGGGATATACAAGCTTTAGTAAGGGTCCTCAGTACTTCACGTTGGCGTCAGTATTCGATCACGTGTTCCAGTCGAACAGGAGACATGAATTGAAGTGTGTCGTTTAGGATACCTTAAAACCTCACGTATGCCTCAGTATTCAAACATGAACACGTTTCATACTTCGCATGAGTCTCGTGTCCCAGTAGAACACCACAGAACACTTGAAGTGTGTCGTTCAGAATACCTTAAAACCTCACGTATGCCTCAGTATTCAAACATGAACACGTTTCTTACTTCGCGTGAGTCTCGTGTCCCAGTCGAACACCACAGAACACTTGAAGTGTGTCGTTTCGAATACCTTAAAACGTCACGTATGCCTCAGTATTCAAACATGAACACGTTTCATACTTCGCATGAGTTTCGTGTTCTAGTCGCACGCTTCGAAACATACGCGTGTTGTCTGACTGAACTACGCGGTAGCGTATATTACCTGCATAAAACCCGTTCTTGGCGACGCAAGACATCTTTGGCTGTGAAAAATGTGACATGACTTTCGTATTCATAGCGTGCGATTCCCGAAAATTGGAGCATACTTGACGTATTCATTAGTATTCGAAGACGTTCACGTCAGAAGTGGCGTCGTACATCTCGTGTTCCAGTCGCAAACTCTCGAACGACTGAGAGTATTCGAAAATGTTCGAGTCATAAATGATCGATATATCTTCGAAGAACATCTAATGCAACATTAATCTACCAAAACGTGGCCCGTATGATTTATCGAACACTTCGAGTCATTCACGAGTATTAAATTTGAATACGGAAAAACAGGCCGGATTCCTATAGAATATTCCAGGTGTATTTCGAGTCAGCCGCAATCGAATACGTCAGAACATTGCGGCATACGCGGCGTGCGCCGATCCGTATTCGAGCGAATTCGGGCCCGAATATTTGGCTTTTCGCGCAGTGAGTGGATTTTGGCCCGCTAAACCGGTGCTCGAGTTCGATACAACTGTGACCTCGAACTTTCGCGATATGAGAAATTTAATGTTTGTTGTTTTCGGATTGTTAAAAATGTCATTTTCGGAAAGGCGATAAGACCTAACGTTTTCGGGAAATGGGCAAAAAAGCCCTAATAAGTTCGAGAATACTCAAGCTCCTCTAGAATAACCGAACAGATAAATGTTTTTTTGCGCAACCTAAAATTAACCTACAGAGCTTTGAAAGTACACCAGATAGCCTAAAACAGCGTTTAAGAGTATTCGAGAGGAAACGGTCGTTGGGTGTCCCTTATGGTTCCCTGCCTAACCTAACTCCGCGTCAGTTCAAACTCGGTCACCAGGGCTCTTTCAGTCTTGAACTCACACAACACGTGACGCTTTCATGGTCCTTCATGAATAAATACGTACGTGTCCGAGAATTAATTTTTCTCTTTTCTAGAGATGTAAGCTTGAGACGCCTGCATGTGCAGTAACAATTCTAGTTTTATTTTGTCGTTGTGGATGCGCGGTAAGTTCACAAGAAGACAGCTTAATTAGTGCGGTGTCGCACCCATGCAACTTCTAGGTTTTCCATTTACATGGTTTTTACATGTTTCTTACAGGCTCCCTTTCTTTCATTTACATTGTCATGACGAGATGCATGAGAGTCTGAAATTCCCAGCAGGACATGGGTTCTAATTTCCGGTTACGTCATGGTGTTTGTGCTAATCAGATTACAAATCTGTCATTGCTGTACTTTCTGTGGGTGTTTGCGGTGTGTGAGCCGTTTAGCATTTGACAGAATAATTTAATGCAGTAAACCAGATCACCAGCCCGTAAAAGTTAAAATAGTTAATAATTGAAACAAAAAAGAGCCTAAGCTGCTTCGCGCGAAATTCAAAGTACGGTGGTGCGAACTAGAGCATGGCGGCAATTCCATGTTCTCTTCGCCTCCATCAAATTCGCGGACCGTCGCTCAATCCGAGCAAAGTTTGGTACGCTGTATCGAACAAATGGTTTCATAAACCACGAGAGTTCATCAGAAGTGATTCCTTTCCGTTTTTCGATGCTGATATCGCAGAAGTTCATATTTTTGACCTCTCTGATACAAATGGCGGGATCGTGGATCCATCATGGTTTGGATCTTCCAAAAAGAAAGACACAGTCGTTGTCGCCACTCTCTTCGGAATAGTTGGAAGGGCATTTCGAAGAAAGAACCTGGATACCGATGCAATAGTTGCTTCCACAGAATTTCAAGCCATCAGGGATTTATTAAATTCCCTCCAATTTGATTCGGAGATGGCGGCGAGACAGAGTAAGCTTAATATCTCCGCATCGACCCCGCAGCCTTTATTCCCAACTCCACCAGCGACACCACCTGAAGACACTGTTATTGCCTTTCCAAGTTTTAATCAGCCGATTAAAGATCTGCAGAAGCTCGATCCTTCCATAGGACCGCGGCTGTTTGTGAGACGCGCTGGAGCTATCGCCAAAAGCTGCATAGATTCCTTGACGGAAGACCAAACCAGTGGGTCGGATATTGGAAAGCTTTTTGGCTATGGGCTCTTGTATGGTCCAGATGAAACTCATAAACAGTTCGTAAAAGATGTGTTATCCACTGCATTGTGTACAGTTGCCGAGAAGAAGGGCATCAAAAAAACATTTAACACATCACTATGTGATAATTTGACCACCGATTATGTTCAGTCACTGAGAGTCCCCGACTGGATTCAGTTGTATGTAAAGCTGGCAACGAAACTGCCAAACAGATCTTGGCAAACTCTCCTGAATTTCCTGAACATCGGCCGCAGCGGGGTAAGTTATAATATAAATTTTTAAAGTATATATCAAATTAAAAATATGATTTTTCTTTTTCATACTGTTCATCAAGAGCTTGCATGTAGTTGCATGCATGTCCCCCTCCTCTCCCCCCCCCCCCCTGCTCTGGGACAAACCCGGCTATTCTAGGTCTACTGCAGTTGTTGTTGCATAATTCATTTCAATCTTAAAGGAAGTGTGTTTGGGACTTCCTCCAGATTTTTGGAAATTTTGTAATTTTGTGGGTTTTTTTATAGTAGAGTTTATTTGCTCTACTTCCGAACATTTTCAAGTGTTGTAAAACTTCAGTTTTTGGTAACACACACTAATGAATGAAATATTTTAATCTTTGTTTGAAACAACAAAGTTTATTTTTAGTTGATGTCACATGTTCCAGGGGTTGGGATTATTTTGTCAATCTTTCTAGGGATCAGAATATCACATGAAAAAAAAGTGAAAGTTAAATCTTCTAAAGGCTGCAATCATTACATTACAGCTGAACTTCCGTGAATGACCAACTCTTGTAAGCAATTGCCTGTAGATGTCTTAAGGAAGCATTTCCATGATACGAAATATCTTTGTTTAAGTGAAATCACTATATTCAAGACCTCTTGGAAGCATCACCTTTCCTAGTTGATCACCTGACCTTCCCAATTGTTGCTTTTGAGGTTTGACTGTAAATAATAAATATTTATTTTTTCCTACATGTTCCACAGAAAGCCATTGACATTGGACTCCTTCTCACAACAAATGAAATACGAGCCCAAAAAGATCTTGTGTTTTCAGTAACAAGAAACTTATTTAAAGTGGAACCCCTTGCTGAAGAAGTACATGGCTATGGTATGAGCATGAAGATGGCTGTGGTATGGCAGATTCGACAAAGTAGGTTACATCAAACTGCATCAGAGTTTCTTGAATTTAACCTCAAACTTGATGGAAGACCTCTAGCAGGTATTTGATCTTTACAGTGTATATTATATATCCACTATCTGTCAACATTGTAATATTGTAACAATGATTTAATTATGATTAAGATATAATATCCTTGAGGGTTTTTCTCTGAAGAAATATTTTGTTCAAATTATATGCATTGTCTATGCATGTAATTGCATATAAATTAAAAAAAAATCAATGGGGAGTTTAAATTTAAATGCAAAATCAAGCTAATTGTTGCTGACACAAATCCTAATTTCTTACATAGTTAATCACCAGGGCAATAAAAAATTGGTAAAATAACCATATTATATGATTGACATAAGAGGCATGCAAATATGATACTGTGTAACCAACAGTTTTCACATGCTTTCTGTGCAAGCAATGTAAATGGTGTCCATTTTTTGCAGGGCGGGAGCAAGTTTCCGTTGGGATAGTTCCAATTGATTTAGCTGTCACAACTAGCAAAGGTCTCAGTGGTTCTCAGAGTGCACTAGCTGTTTACCCCATTGCTGTTGCTAACTGTGCAGAGAAAAGGTAAGATTCCAGTATTTCTTTAATTTGTAGGTTACTATAGGTTACTAAATTTATGAATTTGTTTTTTTGGGGGGATCTAACGAATAAATATAAATTAATGATTTTAATTTTTGTTTGAGTTGAGTTTGTTTAGGAGAGTAATTTATTATAACATTGATTTATGCTGAAAAATTTAGAGTACTGATTTTAGTACAATCATGTTTATGGCTATGTTTCGAGTATGTTTTTGTTTATATGTTTATGATTATACTATTTATGTACATGGATAAGTGATGATTTTAAAGTAGTCACCATTAGCAGTTTCAAGTAAGCCATGAAAGGGACACTACTGCTCACCAAAAATGTAATGCAGAGCGCAAGCAGTACTAACATTAGACGTTCGGCTCAGTTGAAAATATTATGTTACTAACATCCAATGCTAATTTATTTAGTTAGCGCCCAGCATTAAGAAGGCATCTACACCCCATTATACTGGAATGTACAGCAACTGGGAAAGTGACATCAGTGTGGTACAACTGTGCACTCTAACTTATTAATAAGAGCTAATATCAGTAGCTCTTCATTTTAGGAGTGAAGTTAAGAAGCTGATCATCAGACTAAATGCTGAAAAGAAAGCTCTCAAAGAAGAAGGCGTAACTGTTGATGGAAAACATTACAAAGTTAAACTTAAAGGTTGAGTTTCAGAAAAATTAATGCAATTCTGCTTTGGTTTCGCTTGATTGCCATTACATGTAATATTACTCTGTGATTGTTTTAAAAAAGGGCCACTGGTGTCAACCATTTTTAAAATACATGATTGTAGTAAAACCTCAAGATTTATTTTCCAAATCTACCGGGATGTTAGCTGGTTATGTAGTCACTGTATTAAAATGTTTTTGCATTTTGAGTTCTGATTGGTTTGAATGTGTTGTATGACTGTACTTTCTCTTGTGCATATCTGTCCAGAGTGATTACTTAGTTGTGGTTTATTTGCACTGGACTGAAAGTGCCCTCATTATTTGAAATTGCTATTGTTATTTAAGCTTATTTTACTTTGTTTTTTTTCTCTCTTAGTTACACTTGACTTGAAGGCATTGTATATGCTTCTTGTTAAGGTTGATGACGAAAGCTTTGTATTAGCTGGGCGTGGAAGTGACATTGAATTCTGTTTTTTATGCCATGCTTTAAGGGTATTTTGAAATATCTTTTGTTACTTTATAAAGTTATGATATTAATTAATCAGATTGCAGAGTGATGTTCTTAGACACACATGTATCAAATCAATATATGTGTGTGAAAAAATGAGTAATAATATATATGTCACATGTATACAAAACTTTTAGTGATGAATCGCTGCCTGACTTGACTTTCATTCATGCAGCATGACTGGTCTTGTATAATCTCAATGGCCATCAGTTAGTATACTGTAGTCAGAGTGGCTGAACTGCAATGAAGACGTCTGAGTTAGTTAGGAGCCAGGCTTTTAAATAACTATAATTATAGAGTGAAAAATGTCTTATTTTTATTGAAGGCTTGTAAAGAACACTGGGGTGGATCTTTTGACGAAGTTTGCCTGACTTGTCTTCAATCCAAGGCCAATATTGGAAAGTAAGTGTGTAACATTCAATCAGAGCATTATCTGGCAACAATGAGGTGTTGTTAACTTGAGAAATACTTAATTCAGTCAATTGAAGTCGTTTTCTGGGTGCATTATTGTTCTGGTAGGAGAAATTTGGCAGGCACCTAGCCAAATGTGAACAGTTAATCTGGCCACCGTGAAGAAAGCATGAGCACAAGGTCAGAATCCAAAGCATGGCACTGAACCTGGCTTGGGGGATACCTGTTCTGAATACACCAGCCTTGATGTATTTGTGATCAGGGGTTTATCTTTAATTTCAGGTGGACAGGAGTTCGTGATGATCTCATGTTTTTGTTAGATGAGGAGTTGAGCAATGTCTGTCTGTGTGCTCTTCACAGTGAGATGCGAAATACTGAGCAACTGCTTGGTTCACTTGGTTTGTTTGCATACAGATGCAATTCACTTACTGAATGTAATGAAGCTATTGGTCAATGTGGTCCTGAGATGTCTAGGGGGAAAGAAAGGATTACAGTGAAGCTCCGTAAAGGCCAGCAAACTGCTGTTGATAAGAATAACATCTCTGTTGCATCATTTTGTGGTAATATTATTATCTTTGAGTAAAATGTCTATAATCATATGAACCACTTAAATTCTGTTGTCTGATTGATTGATTAATAATAATTGTTATTAAATAATATTTAAGTTAATGCCCCTAATATCTTTTAAGTAATACGTTGTCCTATTACCATGACTTTAATGTATAAGTTACTTTGAATGTAGATCAATGGCAGCAATTTTGAAACAGTCATTTCCATGGTGCATAATTAAGAACTGGACATCAGTATGTTCATTGAGATATACTGCATCAGTAAAACTCTTCAACAACCTTAACAAGTTAAAGTCCAACAGTATATTTCATTTAAAACATTGTTAAATAAAAATGGAACTTTTTATCTTATTCTAATAGGAAACACAGAGAGAAATATTTTGGATAATACTGATGGGATCATAAGAAAATCTTTACCAACTGACAGAGTGATATCCTATTACAAAGAGGTGAATGGAGCTTCTAAAGATGTAGTCCTTGGCTACGTCACATGTTACAATATGGACACAATAGATTGTTTATTGACATTGATATGATTCACGTGACATTTGATCATAGTATGATTGGCATCACTTATATATTCAATACTCTCGATAGCTCGCTGAACGTGTAAGATCACGAAAGTAAGAGACCTGATTAAAAAGCACTTTCTATTGACTCCTGAAGAGCCGTTTGTACGTCTCCTGATAGTGGACAAAACCGAACGTGTTACATGGTGGCAGCGGGTGGTAGGATTTCATTCTGAAAATGGCAGCAAGTTCTTCAACGGCTGCAACCTCAACGACAACTACAGCAACAGCTGGGACTGGGACAGCACCCATCACGCACACTACTATGTCCTCTCCAGCGCATGGCCTTAAACCCCCTGGAAAGCTAAACACTTCAGGGAATCTGGCAGACGCTTGGAAATCCTACAAACAGGTATGGGAGAATTATTCTCTAATTTCTGGGCTAAACTCGCAAACAGAGGACTACAAGGTCGCATTCTTTCTGCATTGTGTCGGGACGGAAGGACTTAAAATTTACAATGGCTTCCAATTCGAAAATGAAAACGACAAGAAGATTCTGAACAAGGTCCTAGAAAAGTTTGACGAGTTTACACTGGGCCAAACTAATGAAACTTATGAACGATATATATTCAATAGTCGCAACCAAGAAGCACAAGAGTCCATTGATGCTTATGTCACTGCCCTTCGCAATCTAGTTAAGTCATGCAATTTCTGCGATTGCATGCGTGACACTCTGATCAGAGATCGTATTGTTCTAGGCGTAAGCAACAATACCATAAGAAAGAAGCTTCTGCAAGTGCGAAGTCTCACCCTCAAACAGTGCATAGATATTTGTAGAAGTGATGAAGCCACTGCGACCCAGTTAAAAGCCATTTCTGGGGACGATAGCGTGCATAAAATAAGAGATTGGAGACGAACTGGCAAGAAAGATAAACACCCCTCACGCGATGGGAGGAATGATCGGAATGTGCCACCGAAACCTCCTGGCAAATCTCACAAGAAGTGTCTATTCTGTGGAGGTGAACACCCACTGAAAAAGGAGAAATGTCCAGCCTGGGGACAGAAATGCTCCGGATGTGGCGGCCGAAACCACTTCAAAAGTGTTTGCAAGAAATCCAAATCCCGAGGAGTCCATGGAATCTCCGACCAACCTGAAGACGTGTCATCAGATGAGAGCGACATCGAGCTTCTAGCTGGAGTTGCTATGGATTCTCGAGAATCTGACGTCCATGCTGTTCGTCACGCTAAAGAAATTTACGCTGAGATGCTTATCGATGACAGAAAGGTCAACCTTCAAATTGACTGTGGAGCATCAATCAACATCATCCCGGTGAAACACGCAACAGGTCACGAAATCCAGCCGACCACGAAAACTCTGCGAATGTGGAATGGATCTCAAGTGAAACCCATAGGAACGACAAGGCTCATCATGCGTAACCCGAGAACAAGGAAGAAGTACTCCGTAGAATTCGTCGTTGTCGAAAGCAATTTAACACCTTTGATCGGCGCGAGAGCGGCTCAACAAATGGGGCTAATCACCGTTCATGATGAAAATTTCATCGCAGCCTCACCTCCTCCAAAGGAAAATGAGCTACAAGTTAAACAGATAACAGCCGAAGAAGTCATAAAGCAATACTCAGACGTATTTGACCGTCCGTTGGGAACCTTTCCCGGTGAAGTCCACTCAGAAGTTGACGATAGCGTTAAACCTGTCATCACCCCGACGAGACGAGTTCCTACGGCACTAAAAGATGACTTGAAGGAAGAACTAAATCGATACGTCGCACAAGGAATTCTTGCACCTGTGGAAGAGCCAACACCGTGGGTAAGCAGTCTGGCAGTCGCTACTAAGAAATCAGGTGCGCTGAGAGTGTGTATCGATCCACGGCCATTGAACGAGGCGTTAAAAAGAGAAACTTACCAGATACCTGTACTGGATGAAATTCTGCCAGAATTATCTCAAGCCAAGGTCTTCTCCACTGTCGACCTGCGTTCAGGATATTGGCACTGTGTTCTCGACCAAGAGTCAAGCCTACTCACGACGTTCTCAACACCATTCGGAAGATACCGCTGGTGCCGATTGCCCTTCGGTTTGTCAGTCTCGTCTGAAATCTTCCAAAAGCGAGTAAACCAAGCTCTAGAAGGCTTGAGCGGTGTTCTTAACATCGCAGATGACATCCTAGTATATGGCGTTGGAAACAGCGAACAAGAAGCAGTCGCAGATCACAACAGGAACCTCCAAACCTTACTGAAAAGATGTCGTGAGCGCAACATTGCCCTTAACGGAGATAAGTTAAAGCTCAAGCAAAAAGAAGTGTCTTTCATGGGTCACATACTAACGAGTCATGGTGTGAAGATGGACCCAGAGAAAGCGAAAGCTATTCAAGAAATGCCGAAGCCTGAAGACGTTGAAGGCATACAAAGACTTAACGGATTCATCAATTACCTTGCGAAGTTTTTACCTGGATTGGCCCATGTAACGGAACCACTGCGGCGACTAACAAGAAAAGATGTGGAATGGCAGTGGACTGAGGAACAGGAGAAATCATTCGAAGAAATCAAGAGGCTTGTGACCACGGCTCCTATACTAAGCTACTACGACCCCAAAGCAGAGCTCGAGATACAATGCGACGCAAGCCAAAAGGGTCTCGGAGCCGCACTCCTTCAAAAGGGAAAGCCAATCGCCTATGCAAGCCGTGCACTCACTGATACTGAGGAGAGATACGCCCAAATCGAGAAAGAAATGTTGGCGATAGTGTTCTCTCTCGAGAAGTTCCATCAGTACACCTTCGGACAACCAGTCACAGTGAGAAGCGATCACAAGCCACTAGAATCTATCCTCAAGAAGCCTTTATCATCCGCACCTCGCCGACTTCAAGGCATGATGATGAGACTTCAAAAGTACAACATCAGTGTACACTATGAATGTGGTGCGAAGATGTACATAGCTGATCTATTATCCCGAGCGTACCTCCCTGAAGTAGGACGCGAAGACGACAAAGAATTTGAGTTAGTAAACATGGTCAAGGCCCTCCCCATCAGTGACCGGAGGATACAAGAGATCAGGCAAGAAACAGACACTGACCAAACACTACAGGTGGTAAAGTCCCTAATCCTCAAGGGATGGCCAGATGACAAGGGCGATCTACCGCTACAAGCAACCCCCTACTACAGCCTAAGAGATGAGCTAACAGTCCAAGACGGATTGATCTTTAAAGGAGAAAGACTAGTGATCCCTGCCACTCTACGGAAAGAGATGAAAAACAAGATTCACTCCTCACACATGGGAATCGAATCGTGTCTGCGACGAGCGAGAGACTACGTCTTCTGGCCCGGAATGTCTGCAGAGATCAAGCAACTAGTCGAAGCATGTGAAACCTGTAGGACGTTTGAGAAAAGTCAACAGAAAGAAACCCTCCTACCGCATGAAGTACCATCACGACCCTGGGAAAAGGTGGGAACAGACCTTTTCGAATTCAAAGACAAGAACTACCTAGTAACAGTCGACTACTACAGTAACTTCTGGGAAGTGGACAAACTACCTGACACTAAGGCAAGCACCGTCGTATTGAAACTCAAGAACCACTTCGCCAGATATGGATGTCCAGATACAGTTGTATCCGACAATGGGCCACAGTTCTCCAGCAAAGAATTTGCCACCTTCGCTCAAACCTGGGAATTCGAACATAGCACCATCAGTCCAGGAAACAGCAAAGCGAATGGAAAGGCTGAGTCCGCCGTAAAGACAGCAAAGCGACTCCTTCTCAAAGCATGTAAAGCTGGTTCTGACCCCTACTTGGCGATCTTAGACCATCGCAACACACCTACACAAGGAGTGGGATCCAGCCCAGCCCAGCGCCTTATGAGCCGGAGAACGAAGACCCTGCTACCAGCAACGAGCAAGCTTCTGCAGCCGCAAGCCAGCGAACCATCTGATGAGCGAGGAAAACTTGTCGAACGCCAAAATCGACAGAAGTACTATTTCAACCGCACAGCCAAAGATCTTCATCCCCTCGACAAGGGTGACGTAGTGCGCATGAAACCACTCCGTCTGGGCGAGAAAAAGTGGCGCAAAGCACTGGTAATCGAGAAACGTGACCAGCGCTCGTACACAGTTGAAACAGCAGATGGTGGAGTGTACCGTCGCAACCGCGTACAGCTTCGAAAGACCCAAGAGCAACCACCTATAATCCAACAGCACAATGAACCGCTTCCGCTAAGCAAGCCAAAGCCGAGCAAGCCAACTGATAGATCCGAAACGCTTCCTGCGACCATTCCGCCACCAGAGCCAACTTGTGAATCAAATGGATCAGGTGTCAACCCCTCACCAATGACCCTGAGGCCTACACGTGTTCGAAGGCCTCCAGAACGCTTGAAAGATTATGTGTGCTACTGAACATTGCATGATTGTCGAGCTTACAGTTATATCTTATATGTTTTAGCGTTTCTTTATTTTGTTCGTCTAAATTTTATTTTTATTGTTTTTTTTAAAGAGAAAGGATGTTACAATATGGACACAATAGATTGTTTATTGACATTGATATGATTCACGTGACATTTGATCATAGTATGATTGGCATCACTTATATATTCAATACTCTCGATAGCTCGCTGAACGTGTAAGATCACGAAAGTAAGAGACCTGATTAAAAAGCACTTTCTATTGACTCCTGAAGAGCCGTTTGTACGTCTCCTGATAGTGGACAAAACCGAACGTGTTACATCACATTCATGAATGCAGTGAAAATTGTAAGTTGTATGTTATCTCCAGATATAGATAGCTTGCACTCCAGTTATTCTGATAAACCAAATTCAAATTTTACTGTCAATAATTTTGCCATTATATATACATGTACATTGAACTGTTTATTTATTACCAACATGGCTTGCAGGTCCAGGTTGGCTATGAGTTCATATTTTAGCAGAGTCAGCAGATTTTGTGATGCAGGTCTTAATCATCTTACTGGATTGTAGGCAGACAATCAAAAAACAGAAAATGGTACACTATTATTATTGTAGCCAGGGGTGATAGTCCTATGTGTGTGTGCACATATAAATGCAGGCAGGTCATCTACTGGTGGCGGCACATTTATCTAGTTATCTACTACCAGATAGGTACATGCATAACAGTTATGCTGTTTTGAACATGTATATTGTTTTCCATCTAGCATATTGAGGACATCCTAAAGAGTCGAAAATTTAACAGGGACTATGGCAAATATCAGAAGGAAGTGACTCTGGAAGATGCTAAAGGTGAATTATACATATACACTCACTTATTAAACTTTCAAGGGCCATCTTAATTTTTTAACATAAATTTTTAATTAACTTACTTTTGGTCACTGCATAAGTGAAAATCTCATTTACATTTCACAGATCATTTTATGAACCCCCTGAAGTTTATAGGTTGAACCACTGCACCTTACATTGCCCATAACTAAATAAAATATTTAGAAAATCACTTTCATACATTAATGGTGCAGTCTAAGTACATTTACTTGTTCTCAGTAATTTACTATTAATATTGTTCATTTAAGATTTAAGCAGTTCCTGGAGAATGAAGTGAAGGTTTGGTCAAACAAACTAGAGGACCTGGAACAAAAATTTCTTGCCTGTGAAGCTGTTCAACCTTTGGTTCAACAGCCTCCTAATAAGAGAACCAGGAAGCGAAAATTAGAACAGAAACTTAACCAGGAAGAAAATCTAGAAATGGAAAAGCTGGCAGCTTCACTACAGATTGCTCATTTTCATAAGGTACAACCTGAAGAATGTATTAATTATACATCCACCTTAGTTTTATACAACCCACATTTTATAATGATTTAGATATGTCATAGGCAGCCCAAACTCACATTGAACAGTCCAAGCAGTATCTGGCCAGCACTATGAAAGACTATGGGTTGACTGTTTTAGAATTCAAAAGCCAGGATTTGTCTAATAATTATTATAACTGGGACGCTATTGGGCTGCATTTTAACTTGAAATTCAGTCAATCAATATACATGCATAATGTAAAATAAATATTTTGAGCTGGGCTTAACATCTGCCCGAGTCACAAAATTAAGAAAATAACCTAGTATCAACTTGTGTTTAATTTAAACATCACCAGCAATAATTATTACAGTATGTCATTATCATTTGAAAGCATACAATTAGTCAGTTCTGGGTTTAATACAAAGAATATGTGAACTGCTTTCTGGCTTGATGGTAATTAAGCCTGTTTCAAAGATTTGTTGGGAAATAAGGTTCAGGGAAAAGAATTCAAAGACATGGCTGCGTTATTCAAATTTCTCCGGCGTACTAAGCCAGCAAGTTACAGTTGAATTAACACCGCATGGTTATAGCAGATTGCAAATTGGTTTGATTGGTTTGATTGGTTTGATTGTTCATCCCTGGTGTAATGTAAACTGAAGTAAATATCGGTAGTTTGCTGGGGTAGAAATTCGTTCACTATAAAAATCTTGCATTTGGAAAGTTAGTTAGCTAGACTGATGCAATATGACTATTATTAACATGACTATTATCAACGTCATCACGTGCATGGCATGTGATTCAATTGTTCACCTTTTAATCGAGTTACGTACGTTAAACATTTAGTTGAGCTTTGCAAAATTCTTGTTGTAAAAGCAGGAGCACATAACAGCATGTTGTCCTCGCTAGTATTAGCAGTATTTACAGCTTGGTTCTCGGTCAGTGCTGCTGATCTGTCGTCTGAGTTCGCTCACAACGCAGTGTTGGACCCACAAGAGTTAATGAAGCTATACTGGACAGTTGATTGGGAAAGCGAGACAGTATCGTTCGCTGTTGAGGCGGCTACTACAGGATGGGTTGGTTTCGGCTTCTCTTCAGGGAACGGACGAATGGTCGGTAGCGACGTAGTAATTGGGTGGGTGAAAGACTCCAAGGGATACTTGACAGTAAGTACGTTCCAACAATACACTACACCACTCAAATTTACCCAGAAAGGCCCCGAGTTCTAAGAAAAGCAATACACAGACCGTAACTAATGAGCAAATGCCCGGCTCCGTAACCTTATAATGAATATCATAACACAACTGAGCTCAACTCATAGAACTGGTGGAAAGCTTTGTATGGCGCGTTTTCAGGGTCAAAATTAAAAACTAACTTTTCCACCTTTCCTTGCCTGCTAAGTAAAATGTCTGTCATTTCCTGTCTTTGAAATTAGACAGTACGCATCTCTTTTGACCTCCGAAACAATACATTCCGCGTTTCCTGAATACTAAAATCATAACATCCGGCATATTTTGACCTTTGAACAAAATTCTCCGCGTTTCCTGACTTCTCTCGAATTTTAAGTCCGGCATGTTCTGACTTTCAATGTAACAAGAAGATCTGTTAGATCTTATAACCGCGCTTTTAAAATTTAACTGTTTTCTTAGTACTACAGTCGCAACGCAGTGCATATTCCAAAGCAATCTTTGATGATTCATTGATTACTGTAGACATCACAGCACTTGATCAACATAAACTCTATTATCGCACCATCAGTCGTAGCCGTTGTGACATCTCCGATGACGTAATAGTCTTAATCTGGAAGTTTCTTCGGGATATGTATGGGCATGAAGATACGAACACTATTACAAACCGCTTTCTTTCTTTAAAGTCACGATTAAATTTAATTGTTTTTTTCCCTTGAGTTAAGGGTTAGTAAAGAAGTCACACGAGTCACATAATTCAAGAATTGCGTTATCTACGGCTATCTTTAGTACGGTGGTTATTTCCCTATCAATGACGTAATCTTTGCACGTTCTGACACGTTCTTTGCTTGGCTTCCAAACATTTAATTTTCTTTCCGATCTATGAACTCGCTGCGATGAAACAGTCAAAGGATTTACTTCATTTGCCTAAAACCGCAAGAAATACTCGCAAAATTACAAATAAATTAATGACCGTCGCTTCTGCCGAAATAAACTTGCAAAGTAAACACGATCTTATTTGTCACGTAGCGAAAGTGAAAGCTGCAACGTCAGCGCATTCCATGGCTGACGTAATACCTTTTTTCAGCGTATTTATTATTCCCTTTAAATCCAACGCTTTGATAAAGCGAAAAGAAAATATATTTTACCCACAAAAAAGAAAACAATATCCGTAAAATTGTTCGTGTGTTTATGTTTTAACAGCTTCTGGCGGAAAAACATCACACGTTGCGTGACTCAAAGTTTGGCCGAGCGGAGGTCTGCGTCTGGTCACCGACAAAAAAAATACCAAAAAAAAATAATAAACCACGGGTAAGCCTAGAACCGCGCTCGGCCCATGGCCGCGCGGTTAATTAGTTACCAAATGTTGTAATATTTAGTTTAAATATCTCAATGTAACATCCCATACTGACACCTGACAAGCAATTTAGTTCATAATGAAATCTCGCTGCTGAGCCGACATTTTGATTTGCAAAATTTGTAAATGCACGTTTTCTGACTTCTCGATTCTACCAGGCGTCTTTTCCGCGCAAGCCTGGATCCCCTGATGCAAACCTAGTGCCAGGACCCAAGGGGGCCGGGGTTTTCCCGGGGATTTATTAATGGAGTCGACGGCACAAGAGCAATTCTTGAGCAGTCTTCGCCATACATCATTCGACCTTGCAAGGAGACTTCAACAGGACACAGTTAGTGAAGATGTGGCTGATTATGTTCTGTTCCGATTGGAACAAATTTCTCGCCATTTGGTTCGACTTGCTGACAACATGCGGGTGTTTGATACAGTTCGACCCTCACTCGCCACTGTGACGCGAATGTTGTCGGAGGTAGAGCGGAATTGGTATCATTCCTCCCCAGCAGTAGCAAACCAGCCTAGAACGGTTGGGCGTCCTAGGTTCGAGATTCCACGGGAGCAGCTACAATATCTTGCCGATTATGAAATCAACTTACCCGACATGTCCAGAGCCCTTGGTGTGAGTGAGAGTACCATAAAAAGACGTATGCGGGAGCACAATATCTCCATTACCGACAGGACGACAACCATTAGTGATGATGACCTTGATAACATGGTAAGATCCTTTCATAGGGATTTTCCAGATGCGGGATATCGGAGGGTCCAATCGCAGCTAGTGTTGCGCAATATAAATGTGCTCCAGCTGAGAGCCCGAGAATGCATGCAAAGAACGGATCCGGAGGGACTTGCAGTGAGATGGCTATTCCTTACACCAAGAGCTGTGTACTGTGGCACATGGCACATAGACGGGAATCATAAATTGATCAGGTGAACCTTATTCGTAATTGATTATAAATAAAATTTATTCAGATTTATTGCGCCTAGTTTCTAATACAGGTGGTTGTTGGTTAGTCTCCTTCCCAGCCGGTTTTTTTTTCGGGGTGGGGGGTGGGGGGATGTCACGCAACGCTCTCCAAAGAAGCGTTGCGTGACACCCAAAAAACGGCTACGAAGGAGACTAGTTGTTGGTAGTGAGGACAGAATCCATGAAAGGACAGCAAAGTATGGACTCATGTATTTTTAAGTTTCAGATGGAAGATTGTAGTGCATGGTGGAGTTGATGGATACACAAGATTTCCTGTATATCTTAGGGCTGGAACAAAGAATACCGCAGCTACTGTTCTTGGCCTTTTCCAACAAGCAGTGGCAGAATATGGACTCCCCTCAAGGAATTTTTAATAAACCCTTGTTAAAATAAAGTGTACAGTAGCCTCCGACAAAAGCACTTTTCAGTCATCAAAATGCTTCTCAAGACAAATAGATTTTCGAATTTTCCACGGTCTTCATCCCATTGCCCTCCCCCCCCCCCCGCCCCCCTCCCCCCGTGCAGGAGCACGTAAGCCATTCCGGCACTCCTCTACACGTGTGGCCTCCTTTATCATGACCCTAGAGTGTGCCGCCTACTTTATGATTTCCTCCCGCTACTTTATTCCAATTTGAAAACCCTGATCACATGTTATGTGTATTATTGTAGGATCCACGCCTACGCGGAAAAGACGCCTGGTAGAATCGAGAAGTCAGAAAACGCGCATTTGCAAATTTTGCAAATCACAATGTCGGCTCAGCGGCGAGATTTCATTATGAACTAAATGGCTTGTCAGGTGCCGGCATGGGATGTTTAGTTGAGATGTTTAAACTAAGTAGTACGGTATTTGGTAACTAATTACATTGAAAGTCAGAACATGCCGGACTTAAAATTCGAGAGAAGCCAGGAAACGCGGAGAATTTTGTTCAAAGGTCAAAATATGCCGGATGTTATGATTTTAGTATTCAGGAAACGCGGAATGTATTGTTTCGGAGGTCAAAAGAGATGCGTACTGTCTAATTTCAAAGACAGGAAATGACAGACATTTTACTTAGCAGGCAAGGAAAGGTGGAAAAGTTAGTTTTTAATTTTGACCCTGAAAACGCGCCATAGCTTTGGAATCCACGGTCCGAATGCAGGCGGTGTTGGACACGACTCGCAAAGCATGCCGGGAGAAATTTTCCCTGAAGCTCATTTTCATCTGATCGCTGAACTGCAAACATCTCCGCGCGCTGATGGTGATGTGGAAATATAACTTATAGGAGGTTCGCTCGCATCCGATGCTGAAAGAAATCTGGAATGATATCCACATGAAATGTTCCGCACGCCAAGTAATAGCTGTAGATGACTTCTGGTCGATTTACAAAACCACCATTTTCAGTGCTAAACAGATGATTTTAGGAATCGAAGCTTCGCGGTTCGTCGAATCTTCACGGTTGAAAGATAAATTATTTCCGTTTCTGGTCTCTTCGAATTCGATCTTAACTTGCCGGAATTGAACCTACCTTCGGCACTATCCATCTTAAATATCTCGCCTTGTGTGTGAAGTGTATCAGTGTATCGCTGGCCAACAACATGGTTGTTGACAGATATTATGTTTTCGTTCGACGATAAGAGAGCTGAGAAGTAAAACCTACGAAGAAAAGGGTTGAATAATTCGAAATCAAAGCAATGTTTTGTCCTTGAAAACTTGTGTAAAGTTTGATTAATCGAGTTTCGCCCGCTGTAATTCCTGATTAACCAAAAGGAATCATAAATAACTTGCTAATGAGCTATGGCTCTTTCAAAATAACAAAAATGATTTGCAATAAATGGAATTAAAAAACTAGAAGCTTAATGGGAGAAGTAGGGTATGTTTTGCTTTAATGTAAGTGGTAAAAAATAATTGTATTCGTCCCCTGTACCAGAACAGACTTCCAGCAAATTCTTGTTCAACTTACAAATCCAAGATTAAATATGTACTGTGTGGATCTATTTTGTAGACAATGGGATAACACAGTTTTGGTCTTGTTCAACTAGTTCCTTGAATGTGTTTAAAGTAAAAGGTCTTCAAATGACTTTGCCTCAGACATTGCCACTGTAAATATCCATGTTCAAACTGATGAGAGTTTGAGATTTCTCTTCACCTAGTGCTTAGGTGTTGGATGTAACTTGTATCTGCTCCAAGTGTCCATTCCTGGGTTCTCAGTACATGTGAGGCCATGTCAAAGGGAAATCCAGCTCAATGGAAAGAAAGCTTGGTTGAGTTACATGAAATGAATGCTTTAGACAAATAATATACCTCATGCTATTTAAAGTGGTTGCAGCTAAGATTGCAGAAAAAAACTGACTTACATTTACTTGCAAATAATAATTCAATTCCAAAGTATGCTTTTTAAACTGAATATTTGCAAGGTACAGACAAGCACAACAAAAAACCAGCAAAATAGCACGAAAACCATATTCTGGAAACAGCAGCCAACATTAAGTTCACTTACAAATTAGTAAACTGGAAGACTGTGAATGATAGGCACAGTCAATTAGCAATGACTGAATTGCTCATGGTCCTGTGCCTTCATTGCATGTCCTCATATCACAACTCTGCTGAAGTTTAAGGTTCAATGTAACTTGTGTAAACTAAAGGGAGCTTCTTACCCAGAACAGTGCTATGCAGGTTATTTGAAATATCTATCAGTTTAAAATTTATTATTTACTGCAAGTCCTGTGGTCAACAACACAGTGATCATGTACTGATATTAACATTTCCTACATTAGCTGTTAAATATTTTGCCAAAAACAGTCTCCACAGCACTTCCTCCTGTTGACTCGTAATGACTGTGACCAACTGAATTCAGAATAATCTAGCATGTAGCTGTATCCTAGATCATCTATAGTGAGATGCTTTGACTAAGATAACTAAATTGTAACAAAATTTTAAAATACAAGCAGATGCACTATATTGAACACTTGCAGTAGCTCTTAAAACTTGGGATTGCCATGCAGCTTTCTAAGTAGTCACTTGCTTTATGTTATTATGTATTCTGTTTTGGTCTATTCCATTCTAAATTTGATATCCTAAACAGCAGCAGGCTGTAGCTTTCCTTGTTAGATCACTTCAGTGTAAGTGGATAAATTTAGTTCTTGGGAAATATAGCAAAGTTAATTCCAAGCCCATAGTCTTTAAAAATACCAGCGGGTAATTCAGCATGTGCTTCAAACACATTGGCTCGTTCTTCTCCAGGTGGGTTGACAATTATGCGTAACTATACACATGAAACACTTGTTATTAATTTTATTGATGTATAGTCTCCCACTACTACCAACATTCAAAGGAAAACAAGCGTGAAGAAGTGGGAGATCAAAAATAATCAGCCATAGATGACTGAACAATAACATCCGATCCAAGAGTAGTAAATTTCTGTAAGAGATAACAATTCAAGACAGGCAGTGATCATGATAGTGAAAATTCACTGTAAATGAGATGATATCTTTAATGGACTAGCATTCAAAGCAGGATCCAAAACTCTTGAACATCGGCCAAACAAACGGATGACATACGAACTACAAAAAAAACAAACAAACAAACAAACAAACAAACAAGAACATAACAAGAAAACATTAAGATGTAAAAGGAACAAGCCGAGCCACACAATCACTCCCGCGAAATACCGCGAACATATGACAAATCAAGGAAAATGCCCCAACTTCAAGTCCGATTTTGACCGTTAAAACGGCGGGGCCCGCCTGGGCCCGCCGGACTTTTCTTAAAGTTCAACTCTCGAACTAAAGTTTCACACAAAAAAAATTCACAATACTGATCCCTGTTATCCTGCAAACGACCAAAAGAATATCCATGTCAAGCGCGTGTGGTAAACAAACGTTTTCAACACAGCATGATTTCCATTGACTAGTTCTGATGCAAAAATTGCTTACCTGCACTTGAGGCTTGGCATATAACTGGTCTAGATATTACACTAGCAGCTCCTAGAAAAGGTTCGTTTGATTCTCATGATGAGTGCAGAAATCGGTCGAGAAACGACAACCTACTCTCCATTCGCAACGAAAAATGTGTCCGCCATTGCTCCGGCTGAGACGACATATGGTTGGTCGAATACTGTCACGTGAACCGTGTCCAACACCGCCTGGTCCGAATGTTGTGCAAATTCCCAAGGCGCATGAACCCCTAGTGCAACAAGCAGCTGACGTCAACGATTGTAATTTTAATAAGGCCAATAACAATAGTCAAGAATACCTGAACATAGACTGTGAAAGAGTCCTTTTGTTGAGCTGTCAACTGATTTGAATATTAATTACTTCGCGCGACATCGTGGCGTGACAAATTAATTTCTGCCAGAAATGATCATGAAATCTGAACCATTTGATTGTGCCTAAATGTGCCCAGGTTGTCAAAACCAAACGTTCATTTTTAAATGGAATCGAACGACAAAAACCGGTGAACCTCCATCGTTCATTAAAGTTCGGCATTCGAACCAAATCTTTAAAACTAACTCTTGATTCCTGTCGTACTTTGGATTCCTTTTGACTTTTGAGCATTTATAGCAGACTGGGGGAAGTGAGTTGCTCTCAAAACCATTGGCTTCCTACAAAGATTGGTCTCAATAACTTGATATAAACAAAACATTAGTTCACATCAATGGAATAAATTATATCAAAGTCTCGCTTTTATCTAAGGTTCTAATGATATTGCTATGAAAAGCAGAGAGAATTGAGAAGTAATACTGTGTACTACTTTAAATTTCCGAAATGAAATTCCAGCAGAATTTGTCTGCCGTCACTTTCTCAGCTGGGTTGCAACTTTTACTTTCGGTTACGTAATACATGTATTACTTTCGGGTACCGAATACATGTATCATCCAGCTTAATGAAATTAAATTGTTCTGAGCATATAGAGGTGTAAAGAGGTAAGCATTGTTGAAATTGACTTGTGCTGTATTCAAACAGACATGGCTATTCCCTTTGGAAAAAGACCGGGCTAACTAAAACAAATATCATGTAAGTTAAGTACAGCTTGCTTTATTTGTTAATTGTTTTGTTCCTCGGAACACCTCAATGCCTCAAGTTGTGTTTGATGTGGTTGCCACTATTGAAGGTCGTCTGTTTCAGTGATTTAGGGATTTGCTTATAAACGTGAAATTTTATCGCTACTTTTGAACAATAGGCTCTTTGCAGCTAAGCCATCACCTGACCTGTTTTTCATAAAATTATGGGCTATAACTTAACGAATGCCAGAAATGGAAAAAGCATGTCGAAAATATCAAAATGGCCAAGTTTGAGACCCCCATCATCAAAGAATGAGATTTTATAACGGTCTGAATTTTTAAAAGAATAAGAAGATTCCTATGGAAAAAGTTGTTGGAGAGCAAGGCCTTGCTCTTCAGCAACATTTTCCATACAAATCCTCTAAATTTTCCGAAAATTCAAACTGTCGTATAAACTTACTCTTTAACTCCAGGGGCCTCAAACTTGGCGATTTTGGTATTTTCGATGCGCTCTTTCCATTTCTGTCATTCTTTTCGTTATAGCCCATAATATAAAAATTTTCTAGGAAAAATTTGGTCACGTGTCCCAGCTGCAAAGGGCCTATTGCTAATTTTCGTGTGTTGTTACTTTCGGAACTTCTCGGCATTCAACCACAAGTGGGTAAAAAGAACTGACGAATACAAAAACATTATCCTGATGTGTTTTTTTTTTTTTCAGGACCGCTTTGCTGACGAGGAACGTCTGCCACCGTTAGACGAGGAAAAAAATTACGAGTTAACTGGCTTTGAAGAAAGTGACACGAGAACTGTTTTAAAGTTTTTTAGAAAATTTGACACTTGTGATCCTAGGGACAGGGCTATAAAGGTACCTGTATGAAATAGATTGACTTTAAAGTGCTTGTGCTGTGTATTATTTGGCATTAATGAAGATTGATTCGAAGTTCATTTTTTTGTTGTTGTTTTTTTTTTTTCACAGCAAGGAACAACCAAGGTGGTGTTCGCCTATCACACGGACGACCCGGAATCTGATGACGATATTGCACGTCACACATTTAGAGGCTCAAGGAACATTCTGCTTCTCAACAAAATGGACGAGAGACAAGTCAATGAGACAGGATGGAAAGACTTCCTCATGCACAATAAAAATGTGAGATGGCTTGAATTCATTGTATAAATCCGGGTACAGGTGATGTTGAAGATCGATAGCCATGACCACACATAAGGGCTCCGACAGCAACGATATTTGGTACTGTTATTGTTTAAGCAATGGTTAAATGGAAATCATAAAATCATAATTTGGTTTCGGCTTCTTCTTTATTTGATAGATAACAATACCCAAAAAACGCACAACCTACTGGTGTTCTCTGATCAAGGCCCCCGCTGAAATCACGACTAAGCATCACATAACAAAGGTTTGTGTATAGTGATCTTAAATGAGTTCTTTTCGCTTATTGATCGCCTTTCTTTTAATACAGTTAGTGTTTTTATAGCTAGAGAAGCGACGATATCAAGCTAACTAAACGTTACAACTACTACATGTTTTACGTTAAATTATTCTTAAAACCTGTTAAACAATAGACATGCCATGTTTTCGTGTAACCTGTTAAAATATGCCGTGATTGACTTTGGTATTACACGCACGAGTTTGTGCACCAATTTTCCCACAATGAACGCCAAAGTCATGACGGGAACGTTCGCAGTATGAAAGGAGGAAATATTGCATTCTCTTTCGTACCATTCGTCTTTTTATGCGCAAATGAGTTACGACACGGATGACTCGCTAAAGTCGACATAACTGCAAAAATGATTCTTGCACTTACTTTTTAAGGTCTTTGGCGGTCTCCTCTTCTCCTTCTAACTGTTTTTGGATTGAATGTGGCATAAACTGCTTTGCTGATGACAAGTCACTCATATCTTTTTTCTGCAACGTCAACGTCTGCGACAGTTTGTCCTCTCAAGGCTGATTTAGGTGCCTCAGACATCTTAAATTACATTAAAAAAAAAAAATTTGAACGAAACAGTGTTTCACTTTTCCTCTATACTGAACTAAAGGAGAAATGATCAGTCAGTGTTTGCATGTACCCCGGGTATTTTTTTACAGGTCAAAGAGAAGGAAACTCTCGAATGGTTGGAGGTTGGCCGGGTTGAAAGCTGATAGGAGAACCCTTTCCTGCAAAAAACCCATACAGTTGTAACTGACACCAGAGACAGAACAAATTCTCAAGGTCTTGGAAAAACCTCTCGAAGAGAAGGGGAGATCCTGCGACGCGCGGGACGCCCTCGGGATGGCTAGACCACTAGTGAACTCATAAAGACTCCCGAAAAGATCATTATCAAATGTTCAACATGCTGCTTAAGGTAACAAATTGTTGATTCTGCTCTGCTTGTCTTGCAGTTCGAGCCATATGTCCAGAAGGGGAACGAAGGATTTGTACATCACTTGCTGATCTACGAGTGTCACAATCGTGGACAGTTTAATGAAAGCTTGCATTACGGTCCTGGATTCGATTGCCATGACTACGCCAATATGCCATTCTTGGAATGCTACTTCTACAGTGTGGTGGCTGCTTGGGCCGTTGGAGCTGAGGTGGAGAGTTTTGCAGTTTGAGTTGAACTTCCGCGAGTTCGAACGTTTTCATTCGTGATCATTAAATTGTACTTGAAAATCACAGTGAACCAAATTCTATTAATTTCAAAGTGGTAGTACGTAATCAAGCCAGTTACTCATCATATAGTTTTAATTTACTTATTTTTTTAATTTTCTTTTTCTTTTTTTACTTTTTGAAGGCATTTTATTACCCACCAAACGTTGGTTATAACATTGGAACAGAAGATTCTCCAAACAGCTACATGCTGGAGATACACTATGACAATCCAAAAGGAATTGAAGGTCATTACGTTCATTTATTTATTTTTAAAAAAAAATCACAAAAAACGTTACTAGTCAGTTTTGCTGCATGCTTATGGTTATATGGTTATTTCCTTCAACTAGCAATGATTTTATCTTTTTTAGGCAACAGCTGACCCCATGTGAATTCCGGGCGAAACTTTAGTTGCACTCAGTGCACTTGAAACAAGATATTCAAATCCTCCTCAAAATTCTATATACTACGTGTAGTTAACGTAAACATATTAGGTCTGCGGTTAAAGGTCTCGCGCATGCGTCAGGAGGAACACGTGGCGGATTCGACGGTGTGCTTTTATCTCGTTCTAGTTTGCTGAGTTCTGTTTGTACCATTGTTTGGAATAAAAGTAAGTTAGCAGTAACCAAGGCCCACAGGATCTCTTTACAGTTCACAAGAAAAATGTGATACTTAAAACCTTTAACCTCCACACACTGAATAAATGTAATGTCATATATCTACACCAAGTCACTCTGTATCTCAACACAATGAAGATTTCGACGTATGTAGGCTAGAGAAAAATGCTACGTACCTAATCCTTAGACGGACAGTTATTTTATTCCAACAGGGCGCAAAGACAGCTCTGGATTGCGTTTTTTCTACACGTCGAATATCCGAAAATACGATGCTGGCATACTATTGGTTGGGGAAGCGTCGCTACCATACTTTGTAATTCCGCCCAAACAAAAAACGTGGATGACCGTCGGGTATTGCCCCAAAGAATGCAGTGAGGTAAGATGCAAATATATCATCTTCTAGCCGTCTTTAGCCAAACCGCGTCAAACCCTCACGTAGGAGAAGAATGTGCTACGGGGAGCAGATTCCCAGTAACTTTAGAATTACACTGAGGTACGACTCAGGCAAGTTTGTTGGGCATAAGCCTGCTAATTTGTTTCATTTTCTTGACTTAGGAAAGTCTCAAGTCAACAAAGCTACCAGAGAAAGGAATAAATGTGTTTGCTGCATTCCTTCACACCCATTTACAAGGTATGTAATCATCGTCAATTTAAATGTTTAATGTTCTTCAGCTTTGATGGGTTTTCCTAAATGGGTATTATAATGAGTGAACTTCACAGACAAAGTAAGCTGGCCTGTGGTCATCGCATACTTATGAACAATCTAGCACCTTCTTTTCTTCATCTTACATGCGCTATTTTTTCACTTATCGACTGACCAAAATGAACTGCAATTTAATAATCGGATGTTTTAAGACGATGAAAGAAAACTAGATGCAACCTGCTATGTCTGCCAGGCAGACAAAACTACTACCGGAAACCAGATAGTGGGAACTGGGACAGGGAAAAAAACTGAAACGTCACATTTGAGCAAACATGACATGACTCCGTGTCAAGCATGACTGTTATGGTAACACCACTTAATGTTTTGCTTTTTTGGTTGCATTTGATTGATGACCTTTAAACTGTTAAACGTTTTAACTCCCGGTCTGAATGGTGTTTGCAAGCCATGTTACCCTAACTTGTAATTTCACGATTTTTCATCTCTTCACTTTTAATTTGTTTGTGTTCTCGATTCTGTGAGGACGTGGAATATGGACGAAACATGTTCGTGATGGGGTTGAGTTACCAGAAATCGCACGCGATGACAACTACGATTTTAATTTTCAGGTATTTTAACCCATTGTTCTCATGATCATTCTTCGATTGTTTAAGTTTACCATGATTTGGGGGACCTTTTAAGACTTGTGCCTGCCGTAAGAGAGTTGCATGCTTTCCCGTGACATCGCTGCATTAACGTTGTAATTGACCAATGAAAGTAAGGCCCGGGTCAAACGCCGTACTTCACATGAGCCGAACCCAATTCAACCAGTTGCGCTCATGTGAAGTTCGGCGTTTGACCCAATTAAGTTCGACTGATTTTATTTGGACCGGCTGAGGCTTCCTTCACGCCTGGCCAGCCGTGAATAACGCCTGAAGACCGACTTTGGGTCAAACTCCGATCTTCACATGAGCCGAGCCAAACGTATAATCAATGGTCTAAAGGCGCCATTTTGACTTTACCTTGAAAAACCACTGACCAACAAGACCGCTTTTGTATTTGTTTGGTTTAACAGTTCGGTTCGACAGAATTAGGTTCGACGTTTGACTCGAACAGGCGTTCTTTTAGTTATTTCAGTCGACCCAAGCTGTCATTAGGTTCAGCTCATGAGAAGTGTAGCGTTTGACCTGGACCTTAATCAAGAGATGTGAAACTTCAATGCACATCAGAAAATGGAAATATTTGAAAATGGAAATGGGATACACACCTTCCATGTTTATGCGTTACGCAATATACAATTTACGTTTTTAATAACACACAAGTGAGTTTAAATATAAGATGTATGCCACAAATATATTTGGATAAGAACCAGACTGCACAATCTGTATGCCATGCATTACCAAGAAAAGAAATATATTTCTTTTATTACTCAGCCGACCGTTTTCTACTGCATCCAATGTTCTATCACAGAAACTAATAGATTTAGAAAGTAATACGGCCACCGTGACCAGAGGCATTAGAGAAAAGCAACCACATGGCATGTTGGCAACAGTACATAGGAAATACAAAAGTTTCTTTCCTAAGGTCCTCATCACTCTCGTGACACAGTTCAAAATCTTTAATGTACATAATACGATGATGGTGTGAAATGCTTGGGATACATACATACATACATACATACATACACACACACACACACACACACACACACACACACACACACACACACACATACATACATACATACATACATACATACATACATACATACATACATACATACATACATACATACATACATACATACATACATACATACATTTATTGAAGTTCCCCGGGCCCATAGTGGC
>NC_138147.1:19565000-19772500 GCF_964199315.1 Orbicella franksi
AGTCCATACCTTAAACCACATGTGAAGTCATTGCATTACAACCCTCTTGTTGCCATGAATATCACTTGGACTGAAGAAATGGCTTCAGACTTAAGGAGGGGATACGAACAAGGAGAAACCCTTATACCGACTTGCAAACATCAGTGGGTTAGTAGACTAATGGTTTAATAATTAATCATTGAATACCGCGGTCTGCTAAAGTGGTTGATGAGATTGCATTGATTTATTTTGCCTGTGGCCTATAGACACTACTACACCAATGCAATCACCCAGTTGATACGCGACGGGGGTACTCCCAAATGGAAAGGTCGCAGATGCCCGTCGCCTAGCTTAGGGGTATAAACCAAGAATTCTGGTCTCACGTAGTGTGTTCATGACGGATAGTCACAGTTTTTACTTTTCAAAGTATCTTTTAGGGTACATTTGAAGAACTCCTTTCTTAGGCTCGATTTCCTCCGGTCAATCGAGTCCGGGCTACTAATGCGGGGCCCTTACCTGAACAGCGGCTAGTAATCGAGCCTATTAACTGCGTTTTAAGTGGTATCTTTTAGAGGTCAAATAAAGCTCGCACCAAGCCAAGAACGGTCTCCTTAAGGTGTTTATATTTTCCGACGAGCATCCCCGACCTTTTCATATGGGAGTTATCCTACCCCCCCCCACCCCACCCCCCTAGGTTCATACGTTAGTGGACTGAGGAAAACTTAGCTGAATTGAAAACTTAGCACACCAAACTTTTGCGTGTACTTGCTTAGCAATAGCAGCATTTTTTTTTTAATTGTACTAGTCTTTTTACAATAACTTCGAAAAACGCCAATGTGAAATACGACAAGATGATATAACAAGCACTTAATGACTGGCCCCTAAGGAAACAGCGAGTTTTGTTTCCCCGAGACCCTCAGTGTTCCCCGAGGCGAAGCCGAGGGAAACATTGAGGTCGAGGGGAATCAAAACTCACTGTTTCCTTAGGGGCCAATCATTGAGTGTTTTGTTATACCTCCCAACTCAAAAATAGGAAAAAAAACTACGAAGAAATCTTTCCTTGAGGCCGGCTGGCTCACAAATTTGCCGCGGTTTCAAGGAGCATGACCTGATCACGTGCCAGTCGAAAGTTCAAGTTGTTGTTTCCCTAGGGAGTTAGGGAGTTAGGGAGTTTTAACTCAGGACACGTGACACGTTCTCCTCCAATCGGAAAACGTATTTCAGTTGGGAGGTAAAACAATAATGTTTCTCACAAGAAATAACGTTATGTCTTTTTTCCAAATTTACAGAGTTATCATTATCTATTGAATTTACCGAAGCATTCGTCTTCTCTAAGTTTTAATGACTACAAAATTATACTGTTAAAAATCCATCCATTTTTTCCATTTTGGTATAGGGAATGGCGCCACCGTACCACGTCATACCGGTCCCAAAGATCACCCAGCCACTACCGCCGCCAAAGTCAGACTGTCAGAAGGACATCGAGAGTACCTCCTCGATGAAGGCTGCCTCTCTTACTCTTGTCCTCTCTCTATTTGGCTTCATGGCCATGTTTTTGTGAGAGAACAAAGATACATCCGCCTTAACAGACCTGGGTTTCTGCGTTTCCTTCTCCCTTGTTAAAGATAGATCCTCCCTAGCCATGGTAGATTCCAAAAGCAAGTAGTCCTAGCCATAAACCTAAAGTCCCAGCAAGTTTCAGTATTCTTCCCTGAGGTGGGATGTGTCCCCCGTGGAAAGAAAATGCTGAAACGCTGGAAATGAAGACGTATACGTCCACCACATGTATCCGGGCTCTGTCATGCTCATTTAATTTTAGGTTTGGGAAACACCCTTCATTATTCTCCTCTGTCCTGATGACATTATCAGGTCATCGTTAATGTTCTTCTGGTCTGCTGCAGAGGGCTGTAAAGATTTGGTACCCATGTACTTTTTCCTCAATATTTTCTTGTTGTAAGTAGATTGTGTAGATTTCGTATCGAAGAATAATAAACTGAAGTTGTATGTCTTAATTAAATATGTTAACTACCTCAATCTAGTTTGTTGGTACGTTTTCTCAATAGTGGTGGTGACACCAAAATTGCTTCATAGCCAGTTGACAGTTATAGCTACTGGAAGCAATCAAGATCTTTCTAGAGTGATGCTACAATCGTGGACAAAAGTCCTTGGGACACTTATGTAATGTAGCGAATTATCTGTGTTTTAGAACTGAAGTATGAAGAAAACGCTGTACCCCCTCCCCCCCCCCCCCAACACAATGTTGAAAATCAGGTGAAATTGCATGTGCTAGTTTTCAACATTGTATGGGGGGTGGGGGGCGGGGAGCGAGGTTAGGCAGGTGAAGTTGTATTTGCGCCTGGCGTGTACGCAAAAGCGCCAAAAGTGCAAATTTGTCCCGAGACTTTTGTCCATGATTGTCTGAATTTCAGTTCAGAAATGAAATATCACTTTTCAGCGGTTTTCCACACTCTAAATGTGTTTTCTCTCGACTCTGTGAATAGATCGTAATACAAAGATTATTTTTGAGCTATTTTGCGGTTTATTTAAGCTTATTTTTTTCTTTTCAATTTTTCCCAACGCAAACGCGTGGCATAAATCGGAATTTGGTCTATCTCATACTCGCGCGTGCGGTATTTGAAAGGACACACATGGTTAACGCTCAAGGTAGCAACAAGCATAAGGCATTATAGATTATTGTGCATATGACAAGAATTTCTGTCGAACAGCGAGTAAAAGTCTTTTTTTTGAAGGAAGGTTTTCACCCCGGGAAGTCGCGCAGAAATGTCAAATCTCGAAGTCATCTGTATCATGAATATGATCCATGCAGTGAGCGGGCATCGTAAACTATAATTTCGTCGAAAGGGTACCGAACCAAATATTAGTAAGTTGTTTCCCGCCAGTGGAAGTCATTTCCTTTAGTTATTTACGAAACAATATTGTGTGACATTTTTTTAGTGTTGTGGACACTCCTTGTTTGCATAACTCAACAGTTCTCAGCAACAGTACTCACTTTAAAACCTTAAAATCTACCGACTTATTTCCGAAAGCTCACATTTAAGACATGTCGAAGTGAAATGTGTTTGGTAATCGATCCTTCTACACCTTTATAGCTGGTAAAAACGTAATTTTGAGTTCTGCAAGCACGGTACTCACTTTCCATTTGTTAAGAATTGTTTAAAGTCAATTCTTCCATACTGAATCGAGTGAGTACCGTTGTATTTACTGCCAGCGTGCTGTGACGTGACTTTTGTGAAGTAATTTCGAAACAGTACCATAGATCTCGTGTTGAAAAGTAGTTTCGCTGGTTTTCTTACTTAGTTGATACTTAACATTGACGAAACACTGTTTTTCTTCGCCACTGAGTACTGTGCGATGACCAATTAACGGTGACGTCACTACAAAGAGCATAGTGCCTCAGTATACTTAAACGCGCTGTAATAACTGTTAAGGTGATCACTAAGATTGAATTAAATACCAAATTTGTCGTTTAAGTACTTGAAGTATCTGCAAAACTGTACATTATAATGTAAACAATTCGTTACGTATCCAAATCAAGCGAAGCCGTTATCACTGCCATCACATACAAAAGTTTCTAGATTGTTTGAGATCAACACCCTTCCCGATCGGTCCAAAACCACTTAAAAATACGGAAAAGCTGTGTAAAAGTTCTTAGAAATGCCTTTCTCATCTCAGATGTTCACATTCTCGGGTTCTAAATGCATTTTTGGTTAAAAAACATCCTGATTATGCATATTTCCACGAGACGCGAAAATCAGACAATCGTGGACAAAAGTCCTTGGGACACTTACGTAATGTAGCGGATTATCTGTGTTTTAGAGCTGAAGTATGAAGAAAACGCTGGGGGTGGGGGGCGGGGAGCGAGGTTAGGCAGGTGAAGTTGTATTCGCGCCTGGCGTGTACGCAAAAGCGCCAAAAGTGCAAATTTGTCTCAAGACTTTTGTCCATGATTGTAGCAGTTAAATCTAGACGATGAGGGAATTCGAAAACAATTTAGACTTTTTTCTTTCTATGATACCCATCATAAATGAACAGATGATGAATGTTAAGCTCGGTAATGAAATGTGAAAGGTGAAACAAAAACAAACTCATCAATCCTGAGAAGTATTATTCGCTGAAGTTATTGTTTGCCCTCATTTATTAACTCTTGAGCTCACCCAATGAATATCCATTTCATGCGAATCGAGTTAAAAAACATCTTTGACTTTTTTTACCTTGCTGCATCAGCCGGCAAGTAAATCTTAATTGATATAAAAATAAGCATTGTGGATATAACTTCGAAAACATGGCAACAAGAACCAAAGACCTTGGTCAGCAGTAAGTAATATCACCAAGTGATAATTAATAGTTTGTTGGTATTATTATCGTTATTATTATAATTATTATTATTATAATTATTTTTATTTATATTTATTGTTGTTATTATTTATTATTAATAGTCTGTTGTTATTATTATTTATTAAATATTCTTTTATATAATTACCTGTAAAGCAAACATGTTCATCGTTGTAAATATGTCCCGAGAAGTCAGATAACCCTTTAATTGTAGGTCAATGCATTTATAATAGCTTTACAAAAATCTATTTAGGGACCGTTCATTTTTTATGAGGGAGGGGGGGCTGGTGGGATTTGGGAAGCACCATTTAAAAATCGCATGACCCCCCCTCAGCTTACCAATTTTTTCACATGGCCCCCCCTTATAGCGGTCATTTTTTGGGATGGCCCCCCCCCCCAAAAAAAAATTGAACAAACAATATTTAGATTTCAACTTTTTTAATATTTCTCTATTATCCCCCTACTTCATGTTATTGTGCTCACTATGAAGACAATATTTACAATCTCTATACGACAGAGAGCTGTTGTTTAAAAAACAAATCAAAAGAAAGAGAAGCCAATTTCGGATCTCCTAGTTATGGCTCGCCCTGAGCGTGTGGCATTTGGCCTCTCATTGGCATCTTCCTCATCTGAATTGATGAATGCAAGAATGACGTCTCTTGTGTCATCTTCTCCCCCAGAGTCAATGGCATCACTGTCATACTCATCATTGTCACTTTCATCCGTTTCACTGCTGTCAGCACTTGCCCTGTTGTCATTTTGTGTCAATGTCCTGGCATTTCTCAGTGTTGGTTGGCCAGCTCTGAGAGGACTCTTCTGCTACAAGCATGAATGTCTTACAATTGCCTTTACTTTCTCACTCTTGCTGCTTTTCAAATGCTGCTTTAGCCCGTGGTGGTTTGAGTACTTGTTTAGTTCTGGAACACGTAGCTTTTTAAGCTTGGTTAGATCTTCGCACAACTCAGTCCAAGGATAATCCTCCTCCCTACTTAACTTTGCCTTTTCTTCTGCTCTCTTTTTCCTTTTAAATTCCAGCACTTCAAGATGCTGAGGATAATCAACCACAAACTTCGATTTGACAATAAACTTATCTGCAAATAGAGCAACGCTCTCTGGGTCAGATAAAACCAGCCTGCCACTTCCATGCTCTTTCTTCTTTATATTGTTAACTGAATCCAATCGGAGAAAGAGCGCATTACTACATGAGCATCATGAAAGAGGCTCGTTCCAAAATGCGCAATAATGGCGAAAGCGACGAGTCGTTTAAGAAAAGGTTTACAGCTGAACGATGCAGGCAGTTTGACATCTTACATGCAAAAGAAGCAATTTTTCTAGGTGCGGATGGCTGTTCAGAACGGGCGAGTGAGTTTTTCATGCAAGGGTACCAGTTGAAGCCCATTGATGGAAGAAAACTGAACTTCTCCATCAAAGAGCACAGAGCAATGGTGGAAAAGTTGAATGTCACATTGAAAGATGTAAAGGAACACGATTCCACACTCTTTCAGTCCAATGGGTTTGCTTTAAAGCAGGGCGAAGAATTTGCCCACGTCGATATTTAGAAGAGATGGGCCATACATCGCACAGCTCTTGGAAGGGAATTATTTCACCGATGCCGCAAGCAGCAGAATCACCACCAACCTTGAGCGGAAAGTCAGAGATTATGTTTACACCTTCATGTACCCTGAAGAGTACACTCTGACGGAAAGCATTGCTGCTTCTTGCAGCATTGGTGAAAGAGACTCCCATAGCAGCACAAGCGGCGACGAAGAACTCGACGACAGTGGAGATGAAGATGAGTGCCAGTGAAAGTTGCATTCGAAAATAACAGTGTTAAATACTTCTTTTCAGTAGCTACAAATGCTTTTTGTCGCCAAACGTTTTTTTGAAGCAGAAGGAAAGTTTGTAATAAATTTATATCCTGCCTTCTATGTTTATTCTATAGCAATTTTTTTGATATTCAAACATTATGCCATTTTAAAGTTTTACTAAAATATTTCACGTGACCCCCCCTTTTTCCCTTATTTTTTTGGGATGGCCCC
Source organism: Orbicella franksi (assembly GCF_964199315.1). Classification (NCBI taxonomy): domain Eukaryota; kingdom Metazoa; phylum Cnidaria; class Anthozoa; order Scleractinia; family Merulinidae; genus Orbicella; species Orbicella franksi. The sequence continues at coordinate 19,571,372 of NC_138147.1, forward strand.
CCCTCGAAGGCCATTTTTTTTCGCATGCCCCCCCCCCAAATCCCACCAGACCCCCCTACCTTATAAAAAATGAACGGTCCCTTAGTACAGGATTTACTAAAGCTAGTTTCTCTAGATTATTTTTTTCCATCTTTAGAACACAGGACAAACTCTGTCAGGGAATCGAAAAAAAAAAAAAATTGTATAACAAGGGCTGTTATGGTTTTTTTTTTTTTTTTTTTGGCTGATACTTGAACTTTCTCCGGGGAAAAATGATGCATCACTGCACTTCAATTAAGTTGGTAAGCTACAAACAAGATTAACTTGTACTTAATTGTCCCATCCGGATATGAACCTTCCGAACCGATTAATTCGCTTTAAAAGGTTGACTTTATTACCAATAGCTCAATGGCTTTTTTATCGATCTTTTAACGTCAGAAAGTAGGATTTTGAAATCGAATTATTTTCCCCCAAAAAAGCTATAACATTCTCCATTTGGATCTCATTTTAGCTCACTCCTCTGTCACCTTTATGGCATTCCAGTCCGTCTAAGAAAAACCACAAAGTGATCAAAAAGCAGATTAAGAACTGGAATATTCCAAACAAATATTACAAAGAATCTCAACATAATGGTAATGAATGAGTTGCCAGTAATCGGATACCCGTGGTTACGCAAAGAACTCTGGGATCGTCAGGGGGCAAACATTGGAAGTCGCTAGAAGGAAATATATGGCGAAAAAGTTGTTTCGACGCCCAAAAACATGGTTTTGGGGAGAGATCAACGTTTTTTTGCCGTTGTTTTATCGCGAATGGATTTTGGCAATGTTGATACATCGAAAATGGAAGTTTTTGTTTGAATAACCGCGAAATAAGTGATAAAATGTACCGATAAACTCCCTTTTGCTTGCGTGAGGTCTATTGTCAAATACATTGAAGAGAATATCGAAAATTTCAATACACGCCTGATCTCGAGAGGCTACCCGGAGCAAATGGTAGAAAAGACCCTCCGAGAAGTTAAATATAATGACAGAAAAGAAGCTCTAAAACAGAAATCGAAAATTGCAGGAGGAACTACTACCCTTTATGTCGGGCAATTTCACTCAACTGTCAATACCAAACTTTGGAAAGCATAATCACGATCAGATGGCACTTTTAAATACAAATGCTCAGAAATATATTCAAGGAGCCACCCTTGATCTGTTATAGAAAAGGAAAATCACTGAAATACGTGCTTGTAAAAGCAAAACAAAGGCTTTGAGCAACACAGTAGCCACATAGCATGAGTCGCGCGGACTCATTTGTCATTAAATCAACCCCAGACAGTACAGTGATCGCCACCGGGCTTATTTCCAGTATTATTTGTATGATTGAGCTCTCAAATAAGCCAAAAGTAGCCTGTCCACGACTTAAAAGGCTTTACTGGGTTATTTCCTCTCGATTTATATCTAATTAACTTTGTAATATTTTCAGACCATTACGCGATGTAAGTTTCACAATAAACCTCACGCAAGCAACGGAGTTTATCGGTAGATTTTGTCACATATTTCACGGTTATTCAAACAAAAACTTACATATTCCACATATCAACATTGTCCAAATCCATTCGCGATAAAAACGACGGCGAAAAAGCGTTGATCTCTCTCAAAAGTCGTTTTCTTGTACCTCGAAACAACTTTTCTCCATACATTTCCTTCTAGCGACTTCCAATGTTTGCCCCCTGACGATCCCAGAGTTCTTCGCGCAAACACGGGTATCCGATTACTGGCAACTCATTCATTGGTTTGGATGAACGTTTTATCTGTCATGTAACAGCTTTTAGTCGAGACATGTAAAGATGTGAGCATAAGATACACACACATCTGCAGTATCATCTGAGGCTTTTAATCTTTATTACTGAACTCCAGAAGAGCAAATACTTCATGGACCGTTTTGGAAACATTCCAGCAAGATTCCTTTTACCCACTGATAATAGCTATCTCTGCGTGTTTCATAAAATGATAGCTTGACAATTTTCACAACTACAAAATTACTCGGCGACTGACGCCTTCTCTTTTGACCGTCCTCAGATTTGAAAAGAGATAAATTGATTTGAGAACGCCAAGGTAAATCCCATTTTTTTAACATAAACCGTTTACAACTACTTAGCCTTGGCCTCTGATAAATTGTGACATCTCAAGGGCTTTAAGAGCATCCATTGCAAGAAATCCGGCATATTTTGACATACGCGAATTATTGCGCCATTTTGAGTGGCCAGTTTTAAGCTTGACAATTTAAAAAGAGTAATTTTTATACATCCGCCTATGTTGGAGGTCTATTGATAGAGGATAAATGCTTTACTAATAACATAGTCGTTTATAGAGATATTTACGAGTTCTTATCCCATGGAGTCTTCATTTACATGTATATAATAGTCTCTTTCTTATCCGGTTTATGATTAATTAGCCGGCAGGCCATAGTCCGTGTGTTTAATTTCTTACCCTGAATTTCTGAAGAACAGGTTGATGGTAGTGATGACCATATTTACAGAGTTTTAACGATGCAGTTTAACGAGTCTTGCCAGCAGCTCACATTAATCCTGATAAACGCTAAGTCAGTTGTACCACCATTAAGCTTAATGGCTTCGACTTGTGAAGAGCGATGAGAGTTAAAATTCAGTGTCTTCAATAACCAAGACTTTGATCTTGCTATCGTTGATAGTGTACTCTTTTAGCGTCAACTCGTCTTGATGTAGTAGAATCTGTAACAGTACATCGATGGCTTCAAACCTGCATTTCAGCCTGTTGTCTTCCACTGGAGACGGAATACTTTCACCAGTCGTTCTCTTGACAAAGAGCTTTTCTTGAGGAGTGGCACGGGGTCGTGTTTGCGTAAGTTCATTCGCAGACGTTACAGCCTCGAATTCTCGTTTTGTAAAAGAGGAAGAGTACCGACGAAATGATTTCATCATGAATTAAGGCTCTGATATCCCGACACTAATGATCCTTGAAATGGTAAGACGACCGTGGTACTCGCTGCAGCTCTGTCGAAGATGAAGATGACTCTTTGTAATTTTTTAGCTGGGGTCGCCGCATCTGGTCAAATAGTCTCTATTATTGCTCTACGTAACTGCAACTTTTTTATCCAAGTAAAACTGTCAAGACTGCTGTGGAAGTTATCCAAATTTCCCGCAGTTGTAGTGTGTTTCTTGCACTAATCTTTTCTTTGCCGCCAACTCGAACACCGCGTACGAGGTTAACTGTTCGTGAGAGCTCTAATTTACTCAATTTTTTTTTCTGGTATCGTGATAATCTGATATCGTTGAACTATTTTCCGGTCTTAAGGGCCTTATTTTGTAACTGGGTGCATTGAAATGACAATAAACATCACAGAGGGCAGAAAATACTGAGTACATTCGTAGGAGGTCCAGAACATGTTTACTTTCAACACTCCAACAAAAATACCCAGCAGATCATGTGTCTTAAAATAAAAGAAGCGGTTTTCTCTGCGAGCACGTTCTCTGTTTAATGATAAATGTGGTTTCATTTCCGGCTCACATACTCGGCCAAAGCTTGTTAAGTGCATATAAAATTATGAAAAGGGCCGCAGTGTAAGCTTATCTCATCAATCCATCCGCTAGCGGATGATAGTGGGTTTTAACATTACTACAGTAAGTCCTTTGTTTTCAGTCAGCACTTGAGTTACTCGAACTTACGTTGACGTAATCACTTGACGTCACGCAGGTCAATTTACCATGCAGGGAGTTCAAATAAATCGTTCTTTCTAGCGAATGTCAAGTGATGCTGTGATGATAGCGCGGTGCTGTGCGAGATATTTATAATGCCATGAAACGATAACGGCCCCCAAATTATTTATGAATAGTTGTCAGTCTGTACTATGTAGAAAAAAAAAAATCAAATTTAATGTGTAGACTATCGTGTTTTTTTCTTTTCATATGCTTTTATCACTGTGTTAAAATTTGTGATGATTTATTTTATTTTGATCTTTTCTCGGATATTATTAAGGGGGAATCGCTCAGCCCAGGAAGGGAACCCGGGTTGAAATTCAGAAATCAGCTAGGTGGTCATACAACTAAATATAGGACTGATAGGAGAAGTAAGAGCGAGCTTTAAACTTAACGATATTCTAAAGAAAAGAAGGGGACGGTCGAGCATGTTTCATGACAGCCATTTTCCAGCATTGCGACGTTATAAGGTCTATGAGGGCAACACGCCTCATATAGTCATCACGCATGGAATAGAAAGCTGACTCAGCGCTCAATTGAGGAAAGAAAAAGCTCTACACATTACGCCTTGCGTTTCAAGTACAATGATGTTTTTCTTTCTTTAATCAGCCTAAAGTTTTCTAAACAAACGAAACATTTGCCTTCTCGTGACTGTGATAATTACCTGTTGATTACAATCACCTGGGTTAGAGGTCGCCTCAAAAAAAAAAAAGAAACGTTCCATGAAAGTACGTGCATTCAACAGTCAGCCAACAGAATCGAACTTGTATAAATAAACCCTCGGCATAGCAATGGGGGTACTTTAATTGGTAATTATGATTTTGCAGTGGATTAACTTTACCTCAATAATACGTCGTAACGTAACGTTTTCCCATCACATTTTGGATTACTACTTCTTCCAAATTTATTTACACATACAGCTAACTTAACTATTGACATATCTGTATTTAGCACGTCACTCTTCACTGGTTTAAAACGTACGTTATGTCTATCACCAGGAGCCATAATCGGGAACGGAGACCGTAAGTCTTGGGATCCGCGCGCACCTATATGGGACAATTTTTCTATTTTTAGATCAAATTGCGCCATCCTGACGTCATATATCCGCGCGGATCCACGCACATGTCAGGGGCTCTCGCGTGGGTGTTGTCACGTTGCGTGATCAAATGGTGAGAGGTGAGAGACCTTGAGAGATTATCTTGCGTATTTTTCACAGCGATGGCAGGGAATAAGGCAGGGAATAGAACCAGGGCGCTTATATGTAGTTTTATGCTCTGAGCTAACGGAAAAGGTGGTATTTTCAGGGTCGAAAACAAGACTTCAATCTCGCGCTGGGAATGAATAATAAGATCTGCTCGCGCTTGTTGTAAGCTTACGCATATGTTTTTGCATTTGTTCTGACTTAAGAATATAGCAAGAAAACTCTCTACTCTGGTATCGAGTTAATTTGTGAGTTTCTCAGACAATGGTTAATCATAACCAAAACCTGTTTTGGTGGTTTCTTATTGTTTCTGCTTGATTAGTGAGTTTGCAAAAGTTTTTGAAAGGAAAGTCTGACGCGTACAATTAGTTCATTTGCATAGCGCAGCTCGTGCACTTTCAAGTCCGAGTCGGTGTTTTCAATTGTCAACAAATTTTGACAAAGATTTCTTTCGTTATCTTTTGTGCTGAGATGCTGCAACAAATTTCACGAACGTAAAAAAGGCTACTAACATCATGTGTGTTTCTTCAACATAAAAAATAATTGGGAATGAATGACACATGATCTAGTCATTTGATATAGCATAGACCACTGCGCAAGGGAGTTTAATCTCTATTTATAGATGTACACACTCCAATGTTAAGAATGGCTTCGATGTTTTGCTCAATTGTAACTTTTTTTGAAAGAAAAGCGTGACAATATGTACCGGATGTCACCTTTGTCCTCATCTCATCCTCTCACTTCCCAGCTAAGCTAAGTGTATGTACACAATAAACTTGACTTACTGACTTACTTACTTATTTACCAGCCTTAGAGAGTGCACAGGCATTAAGATCGTCAGATATGATTTCAGTGATCCACAGGCTGGAAAAGATGTCTGTGACAGATGAATTGCCTCAGTAAAGAGCCATGTGCGTCGTAGCATAAATGAAGGCGACGACATCAGAAGTGCTAGTGATATCCTATGGCGGGTTGAAGGGTGCCAGGCATATCAATAATATTGTTAAGATTCAAGGGTCAGGCCAGACCATGAAGCACACAATGTCTGGGATCCTGCCTCTAAAATTTTTAAGGTTTGAGAGTGTAGAAGCTTATGATGTGGGCTCTGGTAAACGTTTTACACCTGGACAATGAGGAATGGATTTGAAAGACCTCAAGGGCCTACAGACTTATGCATAGAACAGCCCTTAAATGTACTGTGCACAAGAGAGACTGCTACTTTTAGATCCAGGAGTTTGGCAAGTGTCAGCCCCAACAGCCTCCGTCTAGGCATAGTTAATAGAAGGGGATTATTATAAAACTAAACAAAGTTCTTTGTTGTATGTTTTTGTTCTCTTTTTGGCCTTGAACTTGCGCAAAACATAATTGTTGTATACTACTGACCGAGGAACTAACCAATAGAAACGTTTTGGTTAAGTAATTCATGCATAGTGTATGAGCACAAAAAAGATTGTCATGGTCGTGGACCTTCCAACACAAATCTTGGCATCTTTGTTTGCTCCTTTGATGTTTGCCGGGCTTCATAACCATTTACCTCAATTAACTATGGTCTAGGCCTCACAATCTATCGAAGAAGAGTCCCAAGTTGTCAAAGCTACGAGAGTGTAGTCTTCCTACCCTGAGGAGGGATTCACAAAAACATACCAGTATTTTGCAGTCTGCAGAAACACAGATCAGCGGGTAAACACCTGATGAGGTTAGAGAAAGAAACGGCATAGACAGCGTCAAATAAAATGGGTTGAAATCCCAAACGTCCTTTAGTGATCATGATCCACATGAGAAATCTCAAAGGGATGGGTCTAAGGAACCCGCTTTTCTGAGAAAGTGAAAAGAACATTCCTGGAAGGTGAGGAGACAGGACGAAAATTTAGTGGATGGGTGCAGTAAGATGAGACTCTGCAAGACAGCTGTGGCAGGAAAATGTCCAGCAAAGAAGAGTAGCTTGCTGCAGACCAAATAGCCCAGTACTTCTGCAGGTTGTCTGCGATGTACAGAAGTGGCCAACTCACCATACACCAGGCTGATCTGAGTCCTTCTCAAGATTAAGCAGGAGAGATCTTGACTGGGCTTGCAGTAGGAAAACAGTACTACTTCTTAGCTACTTTACCATCCACCATGTAGAATATGTAGCACAGTCTTGTGACCAGAAAAAAAAATTACTTATTTCACAGCGCTATGGAGCTACGGATGTACACAGGAGGTTACTGAGCAGAAAAGAAAACGATAGCCGAGAGCCACTCAAGCTTCTTGAGTGCCTAGAAAAATTCAAAAAGTTCAACCAGGGCAAAACCTTGCTAAACCTAAGGCACTGGTTCCGTGTATGTTGTCATGTGTGCTCGCTTGGACCCTAGGTTTTTCAGATAATTTCAGCTACTAGATCTTCTCAAGGTTCAATTGTTTCTCAGAATTGCAATTTTTTTCACACATCTTCTTACTCGCAGATATGCGATTATTTATCATATTTTGTGCTAACATCTTTGAGGTATAAAATTTATCTGCGGTTAATTCAGTATAGGAACTTTCAGAAGAAAAACGCTAGCTGAAGCTCAATCTCACAGTTCAAGCATTATACATGTGTTTACCAAGATTTACTTGCATGCCTGATGCAGCAAAATCAATATCTCAAGGGTTTTTTAACTCGAAATGGGGGCAAACAGTAGTTTCAGCAAAGAATAATTCTCAGAATTGATGAGTTTGTATGCCGAATGTAAAGTAAAAGTTGGCAATAATCAATTGCAAGATCAAATATTAATGACCTGTAATGATTGAGCAGGGTATCAAGAGTAATCTAAAAAAGCAAGATCGAGAAAAACAAGGCCGAGAAAAACTCTCATCTACTAGTCAATGTTCTGGTCAGGTATTTAAACATCACGGCCGTTCATTCCATATCTAGATTGTACGAATAGAATTTAGGTGTTTTGCACTGTTATTTAACCCGCGGAGGTACAAGCTAACTCTTACCCCCACCGTGGTACAAGGGGGAAGTGAATGGAATCCCCTTAGGTTTTTTGTTCTGATAAGGGACAGCGAAACAAATTTACATTGATTAGATAGCCCTGAATTTGGTCTACAAAATGATACCATAATCATTGGTTGTGACGTCATATGATGTCAAATAACTTCATTTGACCCACCACCTTGGATCCACCATCTTGGATTTTACTTTTTTCTTAAAAAGTCAAAAAATAACAAAAATACTTATCAAATGTACAAATTGGTGAATTTCTGCAATTTGATGAAGAAACCTGGAAAAAATACAGAATTATGTCAAAAAAAGTTTATTTTGGCCAAACCCACACGAAACTAGCGGTTGTCATGGAAACGTCAAAAATGATGGACACACAATTGACATATCAAAATATCCGCCAAGCATGAATGAACAGCTACTGAAAGTTTCAGCCCCTTAGAGTAAATCGCCTTTTCGAAATTTTGAAAAAACCTTATTGGGGGACGGCATTCACCCTCCCCCCCTGTACGTCCGAGGGTTAAGGGATATTGCAAAGGCTTTTGCATTCATTGAGCTTCCACTGCCCTAAATAATATTCAAAGACTTTGTTAACGACATTAACAGAGAAATAACTTTGATAAACTGATTCTATAATGTCTAATATTTTTAGATTTTGTTGGAACTAGTCTCTTGTCACGTTGTTTAAACAGCCTTTGTTACCAAAAAATAACAGATGCCAACAATTTTATTCTTGATTTTATCAGGCCAAGGGTGACTCTAAACTGTGGTAAAATTACTTTTGATTTAGAAAGTTGGATTTAAGCAATATTTGAGTCAGAATTTGAGCTAATTTGCATTATAGCTAAATGTTGCGTGACATGGGTAAGAAATGACAATCCTTGATTGGCACCTGTCACTTCAAATGACTTGACACTCCTGGTGTGAACTAAGATAGGTCCAATCTATATTTGAGTAAAATATCAATAAAATTTAATGCATTCTGTAAGCAGGAGTGGTGTCTAAATTTGATGCTTATTTTAGTGACATTTTTGGGATTTTGGGCAAAAAACCAGGGGGGGTGGTCTAACTCCTAAGGGAAAAATCCCAAGGCCGGCCCACTTTGTCTTTTAGAGATGTTGGGTAGTACCTTCAATCTGGCAAAGTTTAATCCAAAAAGGAGAGATGGCATGTATCACCCCCGCCTGGTCCTCTGGTAAACTCGGTCTTAATATATTAATATTTGTTGAGAAAGATTTGAATAAGCGTAGATTTAATCTCTAAGCAATTTAGGTGGTTGAGGTTTTCCCAAAGGGTGACGCTTTCCTGTAGCAAATGATCATGTTGAATAATAACAAGTTTGATTACAAATACGGAGGCGTTTCCATTAGACAAGATCACATTATGCGGTCAACTTAGTCTTCTTATTAGGTGCTTGGCGCCACAATACAAGATATATATAAATTGCATTATGCACTAAACAAGTCCACATCTACGTTTTACGTCCACGCAGACAATTTATTTAACCAAAAGAATTGTTTTGGAAAGAGTTAAGCACTTTCTTTAAGCACTTTTTCATTTCTCTGTTCTCTATGTCTGCTCTTTGTAGTCGAGACTAGTCCACTTTTGCTATTTTTGCGACATCACTTCAACGTACACTTAAGTTCCACGTGGGCATTTCATTTCTGGCATCTTGAGCGAACAATATATCATCAATAGAGTCTCGGTCGGTGTGGTGTCTTACGATTTTTTCCGACCTAACAAGTAGAACGAGCCAGTGATGTTTGAACTGGACTCGTGCGACTTTCTGAGACAGTCGTTTCAGCTGACGGATTGTCTTAAATCAACTGTCTTCCGGACACCCGCTATTAACGAAAACGCGCCACGCTCTAACTGGGAAACTCTGGCCATGAATGAAGTTATTACAGTTTTTTTGTTACTTGTTTGACGAGGGTCTATTATACCCTGCCGGTTTAAGCCAATGTTGATTGCCGGTTTGTGGGTATATTCACACTTATCTGGCGATTTAGGGTTAAGAAATTATGGCGCAGCTGCGGGAAATCATAAATTTATCTCGCTGTTTTTCAATTTTGCCATCCTCGGAGATCCGCTCTTGATGTTAACCTTCGTCCGAAAATATCGCGTCGCCCCTAGGCTCTCCGAGGATGAATTTTAGCGTGTTTTTGTAGGCTCAAATACCAGCCGCTGTTCGGGAAAGAAGCCCGCGCCCCTCCCCCAAGGACCGGACTCGCCGGAGAGCAGTGGAAATTGACCCTAGTGTTTTTGTGGTGGTCTGGGAAATGTAACGTAAACTTCACAAGCTTCAGTTTTGTCCGTAAATCCGTGTTTTAAAGATCACACGAGCACAGATATTACACCCAGCCCTCAAAACGTTTACGCATCGTTATAAACATTTCGAGCAATCTTTGTGTTTGTGGACGGCCAATCGGACCTCAAAGCCTTTTGTCCGCTGGTTACTGACGGAAGTACTGGTAAAAGACCGGTTTTGATGAAAATCATCCTACTAGAGTGGTAAAGGGATTAACCAATCAGAAAATCTCACTTTTCATGGATGCTTTACACTCAGCTCTTGAGCAGTAGAACAACGATGAAACAAAAACGGCTCCTAAAAGCAATGTTCAATGTTAAGATAACTTTAGTTTGTACTGAGAAATTAATTGCTTCTAAAATAGCATTCATCTAACGATTAAAGTTATCAGTTTCACAAAACATACTCTCTCCCACATATTCCCTGATAAACGCACACACTAACCAACTTAAAAACTTATCTGGGCGCTGCGGTCACTAGGACTTCGGCACATGTCCCACTTTGTAAAATTTAAGAATACAATTATTTTTTCCACCTTTCCCTTTGTCTCTGTATGGTTGTTAAGGTTAGGGCTATTATGCAAATCATTTAGGGTTACTATGCAAATTTGTAGAGTTACGCGACAGAAATCCGGTCTTCTGACTGGCTTTTAAAGTTAATGAATGCAAACGTTCACCGTCAGCCATCTTGTTGATCACGTGGACCAAATCCGGCCTTCTAATTGGTCGAGGACGGTCACATGGTACAAAATCCTGCCTTCTGATTGGTTACTCCCAGTATAAGCCCCCTTACTTCTTAGTAGTAGGGCGGTTTTGGTTTCAGGGGAAAACGGCGAACGCTCTCTGCGGTTTCAAACTGAACAAACCATGGCGGTTTGGGGAATGTACAACCCCCTATAATAGATCCTCCTTGACGCCTGGTAATTATTGATTATTATCAACACGTTGTAAACCTTTATGTTCTCACGAAACTGGAGTAATAAATTTCGGTACAGGTGTCATTAAATTGGCAGTTTTACCCAATTGCATCATCACACGTTTGTCGTTCGTGTGATCTTCCTTAATCATAACCATACAAAAGTCATGTGTTTTTTAATCTTATCAGTGCTAGGCGCGTAAATTGTTTGTTTTTTTTTTGTTTGTTTTTTCTTTATGTTTTTGCTTTTCTTTTCTTTTTTTTCTTTTAATTGTTTCTAGCTCGAAAAAGCTATCTTTGGGAAGTCTTAAGAAAACAAAACAGAAACCAAAAACTGCCAAAAAAATAGCTCAAAATTTCGCCACAGCTGTTTGAGGGCTTTCTTTAGCTAAAGAAACAATTGCTTCAATTTCGCTACTTACTGTTAATCTTATATAACTTGACCTGGTCTGCAAAGTGTTTTCGATTGTTTTTCAATTTCCTATTGTTAACGTTGTTTCTTGTTGGTTTGTTTGTTTGTTTGTTGTTTTTTCGGGAAATTCAATTGTTGTTTTTACTTATATTCTGTCTGATGGCGAAATAGAACTGATCTATTATTATTTACCAAGAATCAACGTCATCTTCTCTTGTATTTACTTATCAATATAATTACCCACCCTCTCTTTGTAGGTCAAGTCTTCACGAACCTACGCTCTCTCTGCCCCCCCCCCCCCCCCCTTCCCCGCCCACTCCTTGCAAGAGTTCAAGATCAAGCAACTTATATGTTCTTCCCAATTCCCCCTACTTATTCACCAGTCTCCACAAGTTCAGAAACTGATTTAACTACAGAGAACGTGCGAAACATTACTAAAGGCACATAAGCGACGTAAGATCGATTTATATAAGTAAAATGTTTATTTTTGAAGTTTGTAATAAGATTATAACTTCTTTAGATCAGTTTCAAAGAGTAGTCTTTAGTTAAAAGTTTAACTCTTAACTTAAAGTTTAAACTATTTCAATGCAATGTGAATATATCATCCGAGCAGCTGACCAAGTTGCAACATCCTGGCTCAAAAGTTCACACATTTCTGCGCGTGCGTTTATATTCATTCATATTAATGACCAGCTTTGACATTCCAGTTATAATATCTCGTTATTTTTATTCATCCGTCATCCTAGATTACCACTCTAAATGGTTTTTCTTGTAAGTTGCCTTTTCGTGGCTTCAGCCGTGTTTCCTTTTAATTTATTCAGCTGATCGACAGGTGCATGGATGTTAACGAACTAGTGACAGTCATAATTTCGTAAGCATAACTCAACCACACAGAAAATAACTCTAATTGAAAGAAAACGGAATTACTAAGATGTTTATTTCGAGCTAGATAAAACATTAGTGGCTCGAAGAAATTAGCCGAAATGCCACTCTGTAAATTCGAGAGTGAATGAAGTTTATGTATGTATGCCTTGTCGTATAATTCTATGCGGGTAATTAGAGTATTAACAGTGGGTACATGTGATGACAAACTCTTTATAAACAAACTTGCCAAAGTTCTTTGTAAACCAAAGACTGGAATTTCAATAATTGTCTAACATCAGAGAAACATAAACTTTGAACACCTTTCAATGATAAAAATGCTGAACAAAAAAATGAATGAAAAAATGGAATGAATTGCACGTTGCGTATTACATTTCAATTTTCTTAAGCATCACTAAAACAGGATTCTAAATCATTTTATTTGTTTTCTTAGAAACTCCTCACATAAAAAACCAATTTTCTTCAAATTCGGCTTCATTTCCTTTAATGTTTGAGTAGTTGAGGAACTGCAAATCTAACATGCTTGAAATAGAAATTTTAGCACAAACACAAAATAGCTCACAAAGCATCTAAAAATCCGAAAAGAAACACACCAATAATATTTGACAATACGATTCTGACAACGGTTTAGCATATAAATTAGTTTAGCAGGTTAATGGAGCTTTTACTCTGGGCTAATTTACACCTTTCAAAGCAATCATGCTACGAGAACTCGACAGGTCTGTAAAAACCTTTCAGCCTTGTTAGCTAATTATCAGCACCAGGTGCTATGCAGACAGTTTGATTACTCCAGATCTCTCCAGAAAAGTTCAATCATTACGTGTTTGAAAAAATAGAAAAGTGAAAGTGAATACAGGCCCAATGGAATGAAAATTTTCCTTTTAGAGTTTTTGAAACATTTCAACACAGTATCTGGCGCCATCAGGGGTATACAGTAGCGTATTTAATTTTCTTCGTTGTGTAGAGTCTTAGAAAAGGTGGAGTAATCTCATTCACATTTCTATTGAAAGAAGCCCATTGGCTTGTGATCATAAGCAGCGGCAGGAACACTAGGATAAAAGAAGGCGTGTTTATTAATTATTTACCGTTGCTGAGATCAGGCGCTATAAATTTACCAAGGTGACTCAAAATTTCTATCCCGAAACTTGAATTACTTGATTGGCATTTAAAACGTAAGGGTGAGTATTTTTTTGTTATTACTTATTCTAAACTTCTTTGCTAAAATTGCTCATCATTTCTTTGGTTTAAAAATAACAAAACTAAGTGTAACGAGCCAAGTAGTAAAGCAGTAAATATTTAAACAGTTGGGTCTTTTTTTCTAAAATATTGTTTTTTGCCGTTTTATTCATTCATTTTTCAAGGCGATTAGAAACATGACACTCGAAAAGGTATAACTCCAGTGTAAAATCTTATCGTATAACGACGAAAAATAACGCTGCAAATAAAACAGGCTTTAGTCTTCCTTTCTACGTTTTTTGTTCAACGTCCGATTCACCAAGTCGTGGGACATTGTTGTTTTTCTCATGGTTGTGACTGAGATAATACAAAAAGTCTTATCGCACGCTGAGAACCCTTAATAACTCCCGTGTTATTGTTACGTTGTTTTTGCATCTGTTCGTGATACATCTGTTCGTGAATTTAAAGGTGCAAATTAAAAAACAAAATTGGTGTAAAGGACCTAGCTGTAGCTAAGATAAGACGTTATTGCTAACAAATAACACATCCTAAAAACTTCGACATTTTAATTATTTACAGCAACATCAAGTTTATAATGAGTTTGAAGTTCCTCGCCTTCCTTTCGCTTGCAATACTTGTTTCTTTTACCGTGGCTTTACCATACCATAAAGCAAACTTTGCCACAACACTTGGGAAAAGCGGTTACTTTGAAGGTAAGCCATTTTTACAAGTATTTCAATTTTACGAAAACAACCATAAACAGGTGCTTAAAAATAGTGCCAAAACAAATGTTACGACTGAAAGTAGCTTAAGGCATTGGTGTCAGGACGAAACAGATACTTTAATTCATACCCTTTTCTACTGAATAGCTTATTTTGGAAACCATTCTTGAAAATCACATTTCGCTTCAAAGACAAGGGTATAGGCAGTTTTTTTTGCGTAAGACATTGTCAGTCAAAATTGCGCAAACAATAGCGCCAAAAACCTGAGGACATCTACAGTGCTCAGTGATGAGTATATACCTTTTTATCTCTCACAGAGTTTATAACTGAAGATTTTGCACATTTTGACGACGTTTCTTTTTATATTTGTTCTTCAAAATAATTGTAAAAAATATTTATGTAAGAAGTTTGGCCTGTTTTGCGTGAATGGGTAGAAAAGCGAGAAGTACGTTTCAGTCGAGGTAGTTATTTCTTGCAACAATCTTCCTCAAAAATAGAGCATCATTATTTTCATAATAACCATCAGGTACACGAGAAAAAAAGTTCATTGCCGCATAAAATCTTCCATTCAACTGTACGGCATACCTTTTTATGTCATTTGAAGATCTTTTTCTAAACATTGAAAGTTCACACGGTTCATATTTCGCGTTTGGTCTGAGAGTTCTGCATTGTTTTTTGTTTTAAAGATCGTAGAAAATTCGAATAATTTTATCCATGAATCCCAATTAATTTGCATAAACTCGACTCAAACTCCTTTAAGTGAGACATGTTTGTTATTAATTATAGATGTAGTTTTTTTAATGGAGAGCGTAGCCAACCTACTTGAAGGAAATATGTGAAACATAAAGATTCTTAACTATCCTATCACGATCATTTATTCCTGTTCTTTGTAGACAACAACAGTATAATAAAAACAATCCTACAGCCATTTGCAGTCCCGAACAAGAGAACGCATTTGAGCACCTGCCTGGCAAACGATTCCAATTTTAAACGCGTTTGGTGATTTCACAAAAACACAGATGAAACGACCGCAAAGGAACCTTTCTAAAAATGACGACCATTACTACATCTCTTTCTACAGTTTGCTCCAAAATTCTTTGCTTTTATATTCATTACTAAAAAAACACTAAACTATAGATTTTGGCTATCCGATATCACGATGTGACAACAAGTCAAAAATATGATCGCTTCAATTAAAAACTCCTTGATATGATCACTTCAGTTTCTTCTTCTTGTGTTTCACACAATTGTTTAATTTCTTGAAAATAATATTTAAAAACCGATGCATTCCAAAAACATTTTGTAACACGTTCAAATATCTTACTTATGTACTCAACCGGAAGAATATCGTGAATAAGTAAATCTGAATTTATACTTAATTGTTTTCCCTTGTTTTGTATTTTAGCGGAGCCTAAAGAGGAGAAACGAGCTCCATGTGCCAATACCCGAGATGATTACTACTGCTTTTTAGAGTCGGTGTATGAGAATGCGTGCGATACTTCACCAGCTGAGATGAAGCAAAAATGTTCGTTAACTTGCGACTTTTGTTGACCCACTTTATCAGAAGAAAAAGGTATTATAGATCTTAGCAACAGAACTGTTCAATGTGCCTGCCTTGCACGCATAAACACTTAATACTAATAACTTGTTCATGACCTATTTTAATCATGCATTTACTAGATAAGAAATAACTCAAGTCTGGACTGTTAATCTGACCATCTTTCTCTTTTCTTCTTTCAGGAAGCCGTGAAAGCTTAGTGAAAAGTTAATTGCCTAGAACATTTTGACACGTACTGTACCTGCGGAGCTGATATTGTGTTGTCAAACCACTTAATTAAGTGCAATAACCGTGATAAAATAACTAGTTTCGTTGCTTGCATTTGTAATAGGAATGCAGATAGTTAGCTTCTTAAAGAGCAGCTTAAAACACTTAGTTAATTGTCGACTTTGAAGATGCATTGCGTACCAAATGAGGATTTTTAAGGATTCATGGAGTTTAACGACAATAAACAATTTTTTTTTCATTTGTGTTACCTTGATAATCATTCATGAAAAGCCGTAAGCGAAAGAAAACATATGTAACTAGCTACGCCATCATATAAAATAAACGGAAAAAACAAGACTTATCAGTTTATCAGTGTCCATCTTCACTACAATACCCAGTAAGGAAACTTCACCTTCCACCCTCAAAATACTAAGATGGTAATAGTAATTAAAACAATATAATAACACTGATGAACCACACGATGTTTTTGAAGTTCGTGTTTTAATGAAGACAATACATGTTTCGGATGAGTCATCATCCATGGCCAGTTGTACGGTGAGAAATAAAATGAAGATATGCGATAAATAGTATAACAAAGTGAGATGTAACAAGGATGATTAAAGGGTGAAGGTGCGAACCCAAAAAAAAAAAGGGTGAAACTATTTAAGCTAAGAAAGGAGACTAATTAGTATGAAAGGGATAAATTAAGATGTTTGACCTGGGAATTTAAAGACGGCTGCTCCCAAAGGATGTGCATGGCTTCCTTGATTTTCAATTGGAACCTTGTGGAAGTAGAATCGAGAGTTTTAAAACAATCTTCTGAACAAAGGGGGCGACAATTTTCAGAACTTCTCAGGTGTTTAAAGATGTGGGAATGTTTGTCAGAGGAAAGATGTTCGCGGATGCGAGTGGCGGAGTGTCTGTTGGTTTCACCAACATAATAGGCACTACAGCCTGCACATGAAAACTTATAAATGACTCGCGATCGTAAATCCTTAGGGATAGGACCCTTGACCCCAAACCAACTCCTGATTTTAAACGGGGTGAACACCAACTTAATGTACCCTGTTTTTAACCCGGGTTTTTCCCAAGTTAAAATTTGTTCTCTTTTAAAATCGGGGGCTAAAGTTGAGTGTTAGCATAAACTATCTTTAGCAATCTTGTATTTGTATTTTGTATTTCTCCGCTTGACGACAAAAATACAATATTGTTAACAAAACAAGTGCAGTGAAGAAGAAGTGGAAAAGGCAAAGTATAGTTTACTAATTATTATACGCCCCGAATTAAATACATTTATGTTAATACTGAGCAAAATTAAACTGGCAAAGTGCTTTTTTAAATAGTTTTCTAGTTGGCTATTAGGTATAGATAAAGAAATGTCATTCCAATAATAGCACCCAATAATAGTGGGGCAAAATGTTGTTATATTTATTCAAAAGGATTTTGGATTCAGGTGTTGTAAGGACGCACTTCGAGTAGCGTAATTATGTTTTTATTTATGTAATTATCTAGCAATCTGCAGATATTGAGTCCTACAGTGGAGTTGGAGCTGAAGTACTCTTTCATTAGATTTTGTCAATCGCACCTTGCCGTATGAACTGAACCTTAAAAGAGGTCGGTTCTTTAAAAGTATTACTCCAGTCAGTCGTTTCAAATCCGAATGTGATCATGGCTCGGTATATTCCCTTCATAAAAGGGTTTGTAGATCTTTGTAGAAAGCTCTTGCTTGTGCAATAAAGGGACTACATAGGATCTGACATTGGTTGATTAATATTTTTATGAGCAACGTTTTTGGTTGTACATGGTCTGGCTGATCACATACACTAAGAAGCAAAGTTGTGTTAATTCTTCAGTTTACCGGAACATTTCAGCACTTGAAGAATGACCATTTTGCCTGTCAACCTCAAAATTGCTAGAACACATAGACAGGTTACAAAGCTCATTTGCCTTCCCTGGTGTATTTCAAATCTCCCTTTATAAATGAGAGGCGCCGCGGTGGCCTTATGGTTAGTGCGCCTGACTCCGGATCGAGCGTTTCGGGTTCGTCCTCTGGCCGGACATTATGTTGTGGTTTAGGCAAGACACTTAAATCCCCAATGCCTCTCTTTATTTCTCTTTTTCACTTTTAACCACCACCCCCTGGGGGTATTGAGCCGTAAATTCTTCTCCGCCATGCGAAGCTGTCACGTGCAGCCACTGATGCCCCGCTCCACGACGTAAAACCAAACACTATCCTATCTTTTCCTGCGGTTCTGTGCCAGGTCTCCCTTGGTCTACCACGTCGTCTCTTTCCCTCCGGAGCCCAGGTTAACGCCATCTTGGGATGTTGATTAGCATTCATTCTGAGATTGTGGCAATCAACCTACAGCACCGCTAGTATATTTCTTCACTGATTTGGCTGATGTTAGCCCAGTTACAGATCTCTTCATAGGTTATTTTCATAGGCCAGTAGATCTCTATGAGCCTTTTCAAACTCGTATGTAAGATTTGTCACATCATTCTTGGTCATACGCCACGTTTCACACCCATATAATAGAACATCTATAAAGAACTGAGGACAAGGGTTTGTTCTGGGAAATGATTAAAATGGAAATCAGAGCATTCACAATAAAATTTTCGAAAAAAAAAGCAAAAAGCAAGCGTGACGAAGAGTCTGCCCTTTTGTCGGAGATGATCAGGCTGCAGTGCAAGCTCCAGACAGCGTACAGCGATTCCCTAAGGAGCGAAATAGAAAGAGTAAAAACCAAGCTTTCAAAAATAGCAAGCGTTAAGACGCGTGGCACGATTATACGAAGCAGAGCGCGCTGGTATGAACATGGCGAGAAAAACAGTAAGTATTTCTACAATTTAGAAAAAACAAACCAAAGGAAAAAACATATAACGGCCTTAAAAGTCAATGATCACGCAAAATTAACCGACCCGAGGGAGATTCTTGAAGAGGAAGAGCGCTTTTTTAAACAGATATATACATCAAAAAACACGAATCCGAACGGCTCGGAGTTTATCGAATTCTTTAATACGGAAAATGTATTGTCAGAAGAAACTGCAAAAATTTGCGAAGGCATTATGTCTATTGATGAATGTAAACGAGCGCTTATGAAGATGGAAAGCAATAAAACACCAGGTACAGATGGCCTCACTTCAGAGTTCTATCGCTTTTTTTGGAACGCTGTTGGCAAATTCATGGTGGAAAGTTTTAATTATGCATTTCAACACGGATCACTTTCTATCTCTCAACGACAAGGTATTATCTCTTTAATCCCAAAAAAGAACAAGAACGCGGAATATTTAACAAATTGGAGACCAGTTTCGCTACTTAATGTTGACTACAAAATTGCGGCCAAAACTATCGCTCTTCGCTTGGAAAAGATCTTGCCAAGCGTAATACATCCTTGTCAGTCCGGCTACGTAAAAAGTAGATTCATTGGAGAAAGTATCAGACTAATAGCAGACACAATGGACTTCACTAAAATTAAAAATATACCAGGTATAGCTGTTTTCTTAGATTTCGAGAAAGCTTTTGATTCAATTGAATGGAACTTTATCCAAAAATGCCTTGAATCTTTCAACTTTGGACCAAATCTCCGGCAATGGGTCAGCGTGTTCTATAAAGACATCTCTAGTTGTGTCATTAACAATGGTGTTGCCTCTAAACACTTCTACTTAGAACGCGGTGTCCGTCAGGGTTGTCCCCTTTCAGGCATACTCTTTGTTATCGCTATGGAGCTTCTTGCCCAAAGTATAAAACGGTCAAAAGACATCAAGGGCATACATATCCAGGGAAATGAAGAGGTCAAGCTCACACAGTATGCTGACGACACAACTGCCCTTCTTGCTGATGTCCAGTCAGTTTCTAATTTATTTTACTTACTCTCACTGTTTGAAAAATGCTCTGGCCTAAAAATAAATCAGGCAAAATCAGAAATGCTATGGCTTGGCTCCATGCGCCATAGGAAAGACGCAATTTGCAACCTCCAAATCAGCGATGATCCCGTTTACGCGCTCGGTGTGCATTTTACCTATAACATTGAATTGTCTCATAAGAAAAATTTCTTTGAAAAATTAGGATCCCTAAAGAAAACCTTAAGTGTCTGGTCCCGAAGAGACTTATCTATATACGGTAGAATAAATATTGTTAAAACGTTAGCCCTCTCCAAACTTGTATTCATCTCCAGTGTTATGGAGACTCCAAAAAACTTTGCAACAGAGGTCAATAAAATAGTGTTCGATTTTATCTGGAAGCAAAAACCCGCCAAAATAAAAAAGACAACCCTCATCAAGAAGAAATCGGATGGCGGTCTTGGCATGAAAGATTTTGTACTTTTCGATAAGGCTTTGAAACTAACTTGGGTAAAACGGCTGTGCTCAGACTCAGATGCACCGTGGAAGTATATTCCAAAATCGTTTCTCTCTACTGTCGGCGGTACTGAGATCTTTCAATGTAATTATGACTACAACTTTCTTGATCTTAATGGCCATCTTCCTGAATTTTACAAACAAATTATTGATCATTGGCAAGAAATCGTGTCTACGACACCTCACAGCAAGACCGAGATACTGTCTCAGACAATCTGGAACAACAAATTCATTACGATTGACAAAAAAATGGTATATCTACCTCATTGGCACCGAGCAGGTATAAAGCAAATTTCAGACCTTTTTGACGAGCTTGAAAATTGCTTCCTGCCTTTCCTTTCCTTGCGCAATAAATACATGCTAAATTGCAACTTTTTACAGTATTATAGTCTTTTATCTGCGATCCCTCAAAGTTGGAAGAAGCTCCTTCACGTTAATTCTGGCGATTCTACTACACCTCCGCCGCCAATCTGTAATATAACGTGCAAGATGTTATACGACAAACTGTTAACCTTAGAAAATCTTCAACCTCCCACTTCAGAAAAAAAACTCTTATCATACGGCATCGCAAAAGAGAATCTAAATAAAATTTATCTTCTGCCTTTCACAGCCACAAAAGAAGTTAAATTGGCAATGTTTCAGCACAAAATTATACATAACATTTTAGCCACGAACAGTATATTATACAAAATGAACAAGGTTGCCTCCCCATCCTGCCCTTTCTGTCCCTCTGATAGTCAAAACATACGTCATTTGTTTATTAGCTGTCCGCAAGCGTCTTCCTTTTGGTATAAGTTCCAAAGTTGGTATTCTACTGTAAGTAACGCGAGTTTACTTCTCTCCGAGCCAGAGGTATTATTTGGAATTACTCGTCCTTGTACTCACCGTTTGACCCTCAACCACCTCATAATACTAGGCAAATATTTTCTTTATATCAACGCTCTAAATAATACTATGTTCGTTTTCAGCGACTTCATCTCATTAGTGCAGGATAAAATCGAGATAGAAAAATATATTGCTGCAACGTCGAATGGCGAAAGGGAATTTCAACAGAAGTGGAAATTCCTTCTCACCATTTAAGGCGTTTCCCGTAGTAATTAGTTGCAAGGTCTTTGTTTCTCTTTTTTTCGTTTGTTTTGTTGTTGTTGTTGTTGTTTTTTTTTTTGTATAATTAAGTAATTACATTGTATTGTAACTCCTTAAGTAACGTAATGTGTAAGTCATAATAAGCAATCAATGTGTATTGTAAGTAAGTAACGTAATGCCAAGTATTGTAAATAGGTGGGTTTTTTTTATGTATTGTAAGTGACGTTTGTAAGACGGTAAAAGCATTAGAAATAATAATAATAATAATAATAATAATGATGATGATGATAACAATAATGTAGTGTATTGTAAGTAGGTTAGTTATTGTTGTGAGTAGAGTAAGGCAATGTAAGTAATTGTGTGTTTAGCAATAAAAAAAAAAAAAAAAAAAAAAAAAAAAAAAGAACATCTATAAAGTTTGACTTAAAGATCTTCAGCTTAGTGTTCAGTTTCAGTTAGTTATTCTTCCACATGTTTCTAAGCTTACTGGATGCTCTTCTCGCTTTTCAAACTCGGTCTCTGATGTCTTATTCTGAACTTCCTTCCTGGGTCACTGTTGCTCCTCCTGTCAGTTCTTCAAAATCAACTTGAACCTTTTCACTTATAGGGCTGCTCCACATCATCATCATGGTCTTTGTTGTGTTGATTTTGAGGCCTGTCATTTTTCCATAGTGTCCCAAACTGTCGACTTTAGTCTGGATGTGCTCTCTCTTGCTTGAGACCAGAGAGAGGTCATCAGCAAAGTCAAGATCTTCCAGGAGGCTACTGAACTTCCATCTGATGCGTGCATTCCTCATGACCCAGTCCATTACAAGTAGAAAAAGAAAACAGCAACAGAAGTCCTGTTTAACACCGGTCTTGATTTCAAAGCAGTCATACACACCTGACCCATCTGTTGCAGTGCACGCACTTCCATTGTACATACTTCACCATCTTTTCAGGAATGCGGTAGCTCCTGATGATCCTCCAGAGGGTGGCCCAATCCAAGCAATCGAACGCTTTTTCGAAATCGTAAAAACACACATAGAGGTTGGAGTTCCATTCAATAAACTCCTCGATGATATTGCGCAGTATAAATATCTGTTCTACTGTAGCGCGTCCCTTCCTGAAACCTTCTACCCAGAAGTTTTGCAGCTGTTGCCATAAGCGTTATATCCCTCCAGTTGCTACATTCCCTTAAAACGCCTTTCATAGGAAGTTTCACTATCAGCCCACGTCTCCAATCCTCCGGCAGTTGCCCCTGTTCCCACACCTCATGCAAGAAATAGTGTAAGATATCTACATATGCCTCTAGTTCTGCTTTTAGAATTTCTACGGTCGGGCTATCGACTCCACCGGCTGCTCCGTTCTTCATCCCCTTGAGCGAAGCAGAGATTTCGCCTTAGTTGGTTTATCATCATCACAGTGGAGGCGCGGTGGCCTCATGGTTAGTGCGCTTGTCCCCGGATCGAGTGGCCCGGGTTCGAGTCCTGGCTGGGGACACTGTGTTGTGCTCTTGGGCAAGACACTTTACCCAGGAGTATAAATGGGTACCGGCGAATTATTGGGGAAACCTAACAAATTGCGGGGGAGCGACCTGCGATTTACTAGCATCCCGTCCAGGGGGAGTAGAAACACTCCTAGCCGCTTCATGCCACAGAAACCGAGACAAGCTCCGGCAGCTATGAGCCAGTGGCTCAAAGGCTTCACTTTTTTGGTGCATCAACGATTTCAGGGTCAGGAATCCCATCATCCTCTTCAACTTGTCCTGTGTCTTCAGGTACTGGGAGATTCAGAACTTCAAGGAAATGCTCCTTCCAGATTTTCTCAATTTCATCTTGATTAGTCAGCTGCACCCCATCTTTGTTCTTTACCATGTCCCTAATTCTTACTTCTTGTTCGAAAGTTTTCTGGTGACATCATAGACTGTTATGAGGTGACCTTGCTCTGCGGCTTTCTGTGCTTTTTCAGCAACTTTCTCTGCCCAATCATTCTTGTCTTGTTTGAGTTCTTTCTTCACCTCCTTTCCTTTAGCTGAGTAAGCGTGCCTGTGTTTCTCTCGAATCCTTTTGGATCGGGTGCAATCCATTTTTCCCTCTAATTCTGTCCTGTCATCGATTTTAATCAAGCTTTCAGTTTTCTTAACCTGCACTGGAACCCCAGAACCTCTTCAGCTGTAGATATTTGTGCCGTATCGGGCACTTTGAGCTTGGCGTTGTACATCTTCGGCATGTTCACTTTCTTACCTGATCCACACAGCTGCAGGTTAACCTTTGCTATGACTACGTGGTGGTCGCTTTTTGATGCACGAGTGTCCAACAATAATCTTCGAAACTTTCCGCACACAGCGACATGATCAATCTGGTTCCTGGTGCGGTTGTCAGGTGATACCCATGTGTGCTTGTAGATATTTTTGTGGGGAAACAAGGTTGTTGTGATGACCATATTGTTGCTTGCACACAACTCAACAAAGCGTCATCCATTCTCTGACCTTTCCCCATGCAGTCGGTGATGGCCTAGCACTCCTTCGCCATTTTGCTGGTCACTTTGCATTCCAGTCTCCATTAAGAGCACTATATCGTGTTTCGAGATGTTGTCAATACAATTTTGCACCTGATCATAAAGGACATCCTTTGCTTCTTCGTCATCTTCATTAACTGGGGCATACACTTGGACAATGGTGGTACTGATATATCGCGAGTTGAACCTTGCTGTGATGATTCGATCATTCGCCTGTGACAAAGCGATAAAGCAGCCAGCTGCTTTCTTATTCAACATCACGGCTACATCGCTCAGGTGTGCATCACCCTCTCAACCTGAATAGAGCAGAGTTTCACCCGTTTGTGTCCGCATTCTCCCAAAGCCAGCCCATCTGCACTCGCTGATTCCTAATACATTGATTCCGTACTTCCTTATCTACCTTGCTACAACTGCTGTTTCCCAATTCTGTAAATCGTTCTAACGTTCCATGTCCCTATCTTTATGATTGACTTTGGGGAAGCCAAAGAACTTTTCAGTGAACAAGTTTTCTTGCGGCTTGAACCTTCTCCCATCATCGGTCCATTTTACCACGTGATGAAATCATCCTCTGGAGTCAGCCAGGTGGTTGTGCTACTTCCTGTTCAACATTGCTTGTTTGAAGAAATATCGGTTTTACGAGGTGGGGGGACTAGCCCCATGCCCAACACCCAACCTGGAGGGTCAGGGCTTTCTGTCAGTGGTTGTAGCCACTGTATTCCGTTTTTTAAAGGCGCTGGATACCCGCCTGATGCCGTTGTCACTCAGCTGCAGTAAAACTGCATTACCAGGGTTATAACGCAGACATGCGACAGCCGACTTGGTAGCAGACCCTATGGTACGGAGGGCATTTCCCAACATTTACGAAGTACACCTGGTGGCCCCAGTGCACTCCACTGGGACCCATTACCACCCTTCAGCCTCTCTTCGGCCATTTGTATAAATCGGTAACGGTGAATTTAATGCTAAGGGGTAGCCCTGAGATGGGGTAGCATCCCATTCAGGGGGGAGTAGAAATACTCCTGGTCGCTTCATGCTGCAGAACAACAACAACAACAACATTTATTTATACCAAAAAAAGAAAAGAGGAATACAATAATTTGTAGCTGACAAATACCAACCAAGCGGCTAAAAAAATTAAGCAGCTTTCTATAGGATACAAATTAATAAAATTACGGTCAAATATAAAGCAAAAGTAACTTAACAAATACAACGTTAAACATATAAAACAAAGTGAAAAACTAATATTACAACAAGGCAAGAAAACAAAATGATGATGATAATAATAATGCTAATAATTCATTACGAAAAACAACAATATTTACAACACCAAGAATAAAAAGACAAGCAAAAGTAAAGCTATTTACCACATAATAAAGTATAAATGTAGAGACGAAAACTAAATAAGTGCGTATTAATATAACTGTATGATTTCCTTCCTCAAAGTTTTCTTGAAAGCTAATTTGTGGAGAGATTTAGTTTTTTCACTTAATGACTTCCAAGTTTTTGCACCTTGAAATTTAATACTGAGTTTACCACAATTTGTCCTTATTGGAGGAAGAGTATAGGAAGACCCTGAGGCAAGTCTTGTATTGTACTTGTGCCGTTTATTGACAGCTGTAAAATAATTGTAGAATGCTGGTGGCAAAGTCCCAGAATGGAAATCATACATAAATGATGCATTATGTAGAAGGATGATATCGTAGAATTTAGTTTCGTGAAGAACCTTGAAAAGAGGGATAGAGTAGTCATTATAGTTAGAAAAAGTGATGATTCGTAGAACTGAAAGTCTCTTAAAGTGATAATTGGGGCTAAAGTTGATTTGTAGGTGTTCCCCCAATCGGAAATTCCATATATCAAAAATGGATATATGAGAGAGTGATACAAGCTTTTAAGAGTCTTGAGATTGACATAATGATCTTAAGATTGCCTTTGTAATGTAAATTACCTGATTTAAATATGATTTTATCATAATACCGAAATATTTAATGGGATTTTCATGCTTTAATGTTTGATTGTTCATTCTCGGAATAATTGAATAGCTAATTAATTTTTTAGGTGGGCGAAAAATAACATAGTTAGACTCTTCTCAACATTATGAGAGAGTTTATTGGCACAAAGCCAGATAAATACCTCCGAGGTTCATTGTTTCCAGTTGTAATAAACAAAATGAGCATAAAAAAGATTCGAGTCATCAGCAAATAAATGTAAATCAAGTTGATTAGGAGAATTATTGAAATCATCGTGCCTAACAGAAGGCAACTTACAGCAGTTCCTTCAAAGGATTGAAATGGTGAGCTGTCTGAAATATTTGCTTTGCTCGAACGTACATTGCATTTGATACCGTAACGAAAAGTTCTGTTCTGTGTGTTGTTTACATTTTCAGTGGGCAGCAATAAATCCTTCAACACTGAGTTTCAAAGTGAGTTTACATGCCGCTTTAGTGACTTGGCTTGCCAATGATATGGAAATAAATCATGGACCTTTGTGCTTCTATAAAACAAAGGTTATTCCCATTCATGAGATATCCATGGTTATCGTACTGGAAATTGAACAGCTTTACTAAATTACTATTGAAATTTTTGTATATTTAAAAGAGGAAATGATGCAATATCTTCAAAACTTTAAGAGGTCGTAATAAGTGATTTAATGAGGTCATGCGATATAGTTAAATGGGTTCATTACTTTGGAAATAATAATTTTATTATTAATGATTGAAAATAAGTTTTGTAGATAATTTGTCAATCTGATTATTAATTCACCCATTCTTCTATTCTGTTTGCAGAACACCGAAATGGTTAATAATAGTGTATTGGCCTTACGTCATAGAATTATCTTTACATTTACAAGTATTCAACGATAGGCAGCAACAACCATGCGTGCAAGAAGCAATATATGTTTCACTAGTCATGGCAGTGATGACTAGGGCAGTTGGTCATCCTTCCAGATTTATGTTCCAGTTAAAACCCGCATGTAAGAACGCAGTGGTGTAATAGCCAAAAATATAAGAAGCCGTTTACCAAGAAAGATCCAGCAATCTTTTATATGTGCGTGGGTTACAGTTAAATTATGATAAACATTTTAGCCTAGGAGTTTGACTTTGAGATTGCAAATTTACATTAAATGAAAACACATAATACAAATACTGCTTATTCAGGGACCAAACGGTTTGAAACCTAGATTTGTTTATTTTTCTGGTAATCAACTCATATATCTCCTTCATAGAAATTAACAACCTAATTAAAAGTCGACTTAGCCTAAATTGCTACTAATTCCCCTAAAACACAAGAAACTATTTTGCCATTCAGTTCTTGATCACTGCAGTGCTGTGTACATCACACACTGATCCTTTTGGCCATATTTTGCATCAGAAACCAGACAGGGCTAACAAATAATATATAGATTTAGCCAAGCCTAAAAGCGGAGCTCCTGATTGCAATAACTGACGACAAAGGAAAGAGAGAATTATTTTTTCTTGAATCATAAACTCAGAAAATGATCAATTGTGAGCATGTAATTGTTCGGCGTGTGGTTTTGCTATTTTTTCCAGTTAAATTTTAACAAACTATACCCAACAATCCTAACCAAGATTGTAGAAATTACGTACGCAATATATCAGGGACTTTCCAAGAGACGATTTTACAAGGAATACGTCAAAAGAAAAGTCAACAATGCGCCAGGGGTTAGTTTGCGCCGAAATTTTGCCTTTGCGAGTACTCCTTCCTTCTCCCCCAGAGAAATAACGTGACTTCAGCCCGCGATCCAATCGGCAAACCAGTAACTGGTCAGCGGTCAACTTTAAAAACACGCAACCTCGATGAGCTCTAAACCTGAGCCCGCGATATAGTCACGTGATACTGGTCAGCGGATAGCTTGTTGTGACAGCTGTCAATTAACAATAGCGTGGACGCCCAAAATCAATTCAAAGATGTAGCTACGGTAATCTTGCTACTCTCTTAGTTTTCAAGGTATTGGCGTACGGACGGACGGACGTACGTACGGACAGTCACGTGACAACCAAAACTTTTCAGATCGATGGGTTACCAGATTTTCTAAGGTATGGGGCTCCGCTCGCGCGCCTTCGGCGCGCAGGAGCTCCGCTATGAGCTGTATTCAAACAAGAACCAGACAATGGTTGCTTTTTAAATATATTTCTCATACAAGTTTCAGTAAAATGAGTTTGTGTCTTTCAGAATAAAACTTTGGTGGAAATCATGTTTGAAAATTGAACTGAATGCAGAAAATCCCTCCGAAACAACATGTTTGACAATGTTTACTAGACCAATGGCCACATTCCTCTTTATTGTGCATTCGAGCATTTAGTCATTGATGTTTCTTTTTAATATTTAGCTGCTTGTGAATTATATGTTTTTTTACCCTTATGGATGGCTTGAAACTCTTCTGAATGGATCCTCTTTAAAGGCTACAAACATGGCTAAATAGCTAATAAATAAAAGTTAGGGGTGACAAATTACTTCTTTTGTTGTTAGTTAGGAGTTTTGACTTTATTGCATTGAATTACATCCAGCATCAACTGAAACAACAGAAAGGGTTTTGCTCACTCGCGCCAATTCTCTGAGCATTATTTTTTCATCCTGTTTCATTCTCTTCAATTCTCCTCACTCCACACACAGGTAGTACTTTCAGTTACTTCTAGTTACAGTGAAACATCAGTTTGTTTGTTTATTTTCCAATTTTCTAGCCAGAATTTTAGAAATGGAGGTTCAACGTCATCGCTTCTACATGCAATGTGTGCAGTTTATTTACAAATGAGTTGCGAATTAAGTTGTATGAAAGCCCTATTTTGATATCCAGGACTATTTAGTGCTTTCTTCCACCTTAAAAATGAAACCTCCTTTAGGATCGTAACTTTATGGCGGTCGGGGAGCTTGCGTGTCTCATTGGACTTGAGAGCTATGCCGGCGGGAGATACGTCTACTGGTAGGGTCACCCATACCGGACAAAGGGTAGCGTCCAGACTACCAAATAAAGTTTAAGGAACCTGTATTTAAACCATGAACACCAGAACAGCAGCATATTTCTAATCACTAACTGTTAACAGCCTCCAGCTGAAAAAAAGGCTGTTATCCGTAGAAAATTATACTCAAATACAACTGTAAATTTCAAACTGCAGATGGCAAAGTGCGCGCTCAAAATAATTATAAGTGCGAGAGAGGCAAATGTAAGACTTCCTGAGGAGATGACAGGAAAAATGTAACAGCACTGAAACAGGTTTCAAAAAAGATGAAAACGACTCATTTAATTAATGACGTTTCTCTCAAAATCTCCCCTTCTGACCCCACCCCAAAATCTCAGAAATTAGAAATTGGCTCTGATTAGACACCCATGCAAAGTAAATAAAAATCTGAAAGTGAAGAATGATCATCGCAGTTAATTTTCCAATTAAAGCAATTGGAAAGAAGAAGCCTGAAAAAATCAGGGCTTCAACGGGATTCCAACCCGTGACCTCCGCGATACCGGTGCGATGCTCTACCAACTGAGCTATGAAGCCACACATTGGGAGCGAGGTCAATTAGTTGAGTTCATATCTTCCCGTGAGAAGTGAAATATTGTGACGTTTATTTGAAATAATTCATATATGAACTGCGGTTGTAGATGAAAGTGAAGAATGATCATCGCATCATATATGAATTATTTCATATAAACTTCACAATATTTCACTCCTCACGGGAAGATATGAACTCAACTAATTGACCTCGATCCCAATGTGTGGCTTCATAGCTCAGTTGGTAGAGCATCGCACCGGTATCGCGGAGGTCACGGGTTCGAATCCCGTTGAAGCCCTGGTTTTTTCAGGCTTCTTCTTTCCAGTTGCTTAAATTGGAAAATTAACTGCGATGATCATTCTTCACTTTCATCTACAACCGCAGTTCATATATGAATTATTTCATATAAACTTCACAATAAATAAAAATCTGTTAAACAGAGTTTTTGCAAACAAATAAACTCTGAAATTCTGTCTTACACATTTTTATTAGATAATTTGGCTCTAAAAGCGATTCACTCCTACAAATCAACTGTCATCATGGCAAGTACGGTAGATTTTCTACGAAACTTGGATCAAGTTAAGACAAGCTTTTACACCCTTGGCGGGAATTGAACTGCGCGAGCTGATTTGACGCCATGTTTCACGTGCGAGAAAGCAGGAGTAAGCTAAAACTCCTTTACCGGTTGTTGTTGGTGGTTTTTTTATATATATATATGTCATACTTTATCGATCCAAGGCTTAAACACTTGTTTGACGAAAAAATCGCATGTTTCACCAACTAGAAAATGATAATTACACTTCGATATCACACCGATTATAGAATACAAGATATCAATAGAACCTTTGCTTTACTATTCATTCTGGTCTCCCTATTTTAGGCATATTGATTTGGTTTTACAGGAAAATGAATCGGAAATGCTAAAATAATAATAAATGGCTTTTTTTAATTAAAAACTAACCCCAGGATTCAAGTTTATTGAGGGTAGTTCATTTTGGTGTTTTGTTTAAAGTACCCCCTGTGTAAACATATAGGCTTTCACAACTCAGTGTTTATTTGAAACGAGGTGACTTAATTAAGTCTTAACTCGAGGATAAGCTGATAGCACGATCACTTCTGCTTCCTTCAAAGGTAAGGATGTTTCTAAGTTTCTTTCGTACACCAATCTTTCAACATTTAAAAATCAATTTATCTTCTTGGGGTTTGGATCATCGATAATAACGACAACAACCTGACATTCGTGGAAAGGAGCACAAACAGTACAAGATTACTAAAATACGATATGAGTATTTTATCTGCAAAGCTTGGCAATAGCAATATTTTTCATTGAACTTCCAAGTTTCAGTTGTCTTGGTTATTCCACTTAACTCTTAACATTTTTGCTGGATAGTAACAACACCTTAATTCTAACGACGGTTTAGAACACCTTTTCAATTATAGCTAGAAGGTAACCAAAATTAAAGTAGATTTCTCCCTTGAGTCAGTTCTCTTAGGCTATACAAACTGTACGCCTTGTAGAAATGCAGCTATTATTTTAGTTGTCACGTTTTTCATATATAAGTGTAAAATGGAAGGTCGTCTTCCCAGTTTTCCTGGCGTACAAAGCTACCTCAAGTTTCATTATAATATTGAAAAATTTGCATGCGACTAATGGTTCTTGACAAGTTTTAACCGGCTTAAGACTTATCAAATACAAGAAGAAGTTCAAAACGCTGTCCTTTAACGAGACTGCTGACAATATTCGCTTCCCAATGATTGGTTGCAAAATTGAAATTGGCAACGCTGCACTGATATCGCTTCGCAGGTAAAGCGTCTTCGATGAACAAGAAACAATCTTTGATCTCTTGTTGTTTGCACAGTTCCACAAACTATTAATGTACAGTAATTAATTTTAATGGTCAAAAAAGTGTGCTGTGAGTGTTGACAGGCGGGTTATTTAGTGTTGGATTCTTCCAAAACAATTGCAAGCGGCTTGCTTGCAATTTGGGAACCAAGCGCTAGGTAGCGTAGTCTTCAATAAATAAATATACCCTGTGTCAATAAATTTTTGCGGGTTCTAATATTTGCGATTTTTGCAGTTTTTTTCCACGATTCGCCAAAACAGTTCCCGCAAAAAAAAAAAATCAGCAAAAATTTATTCCGCAAAAGCTTACTCCACTGGCCAAATTATACATACAAACATCACAAGTGGAATCTTGTTGCTGCCATTTATTTAAAACGTCTCTTTCGTTCAGAAACAAAACCATGAAATGAGAAACAAAACGTTCCGAAATTAACAAAAAGGTTTACAGCAAAGGATCGTCTGAAAGTACTCCATTGAGGAGAGCACTGATCTACAATTCCATACACGAGCATGATGTAATTGTGATAGAGTGACACTGATTACTGGATTATTGTGTTTTACTTCTCTAAATGTTGTTTAACTTGTCAATTGCATGCAGTTTAATTAAAATAAGACAATGTTGCAATTTCAAAACACGCGACTTCGCATAGATAGCAAATATTAGTACCCTGGAAGAAAATTCAGTCTTTTACAATCGTAAAACTTAGTTCCCGCAAAATACAAAAGATCGCCGAGTCGCAAAAATAAATTCCTGCAAAAATTTAGTGCCACACGGTGGTCAATTTTGGTTTAGTTTTGGTTTCTTTCTCCTTCAGCTCGTTGAACTTTTCAAAATATCTGCAGTTTCTGTAAGAAGTTAAGGTGGAAAAGTCAAAATTCATGATTTCCGCGATTGAACCAAATTTGATCGCGTGCAACCTTTTGCATCACAAAGCAAATGCTGTCGTAGTTCACGCATGCACGATGGGAATTAAAAACGAGCGGTGATGAGCAAGGGTTCCCTCTCGTCTTTCACTCACCAGAAAGAGGAGGAAATTTTTGTCTTGCGAAGTATGGTGACAGAATCCTTATAACGTATACCAATAGTCTAAGAATGTATGTTTGCTATAAAATGTACGTATTTTTTGCGACAGTTTCTAAAGTTTAAGTTCATTTAAAGTAATCTAATTTAAATCATTTGTAACTATACAGTATAGACGGTCACTTTAGATGATTTATTTGAGGTTAAATTTTCGCGGTTTTGTAGGTAGGTTTGTTATGGCAATCTTTAAAACAGGGAAAGGGGAATCGAAAAATAAACATGGGGAACGGGAATGGGGAACGGGGAACCGAAACGGGGAACGGGGAACGGGGAACGGGGAACGGGGAACCGGAACGGCAAACGGGAACGGCAAACGGGAACGGGAACGGGGAACGGGAACGGGGAACGGGGAACGGGGATTCTTTAAAATAAGGAATCTTTAAAAGCGGGAATCTTTAAAACGGGGAATCTTTAAAAGCAGGAATCTTTAATATGGGAAATCCTTAAAAGCGGGAATCCTCAAAATGTGGAGTCTTTAAAAGCGGGAATCTTTAAAACGGGGAATCTTTAAAAGCGGGAATCTTTAAAACGGGGAATTTTTAAAAGCGGGAATCTTTAAAACGAGGGATCTTTAAAAGCGGGAATCTTTAAAATGGGGAATCTTTAAAAGCGGGAATCTTTAAAACGGGGGCGGAATCTTTAAAAGTGGGAATCTTTAAAATGGGGGATCTTTAAAAGCGGGAATCTTTAAAAAAAAAACACTGTTTCGACTTTCCGTCCTTTTTCCTGGCTTTTGTGATAAAAACGACTCCAAACGACCCTTGCTCTATCACATCTTGTTCGCCGAGATCATTCCACTTAAACTGTGGAAGACCTGCAAAGCGACCGATTCTTTCTTCTATAAAGTAAGTGCAATGGGCACTGTGAAATTGTCTTCGCGTGACCGCATGGCGTAGAAAGAGGTATCATGAAGCACACAATAACGGATTATACGCGAAATTATACGCAAAATTCGCCGCCACATCGTTCGGGCATCGAATTACTATATTGCTGCTTTTCAGTGTCACGTCGTTCAAAATAAATCAAAATCAAAATCAAAACAGTTCAATAGATAAAGTCCAGAATCTTGAAAAGAAAGAAGGTAAATATGCAAAGACTCTCGCCAAGAATCAGGTCACAGCAATGTTTCTTACGCAAGATATGCAGAGAAATTGTTCACCCAAATTCATAGGGATTTTTATGGAGACGCCATGCTGGTGCCCATTCGGATGGCGGCCGGAAACTAACAGAAACATCTGACACTGAATTTTCTACAAAAGCGTGAATTTATCTCTCCAGGAACTCAAAAACAATTTAAAAATAATACTTTCCTAATACATAAACTGTTCAGATAGCCAAATTCCCCGAAATAAGTCACTTTTTTAACCAACATGACAGCTCTCTTGCCCGTCATGTAAATGCCACGTCACGCAAAAGCTTAGAAATTCAAGCGTAATCTATTACGAGCGTAAATTTTTAGCTCTTATTAACCGAGCAGGAGGTCTGTATGGGAGAATCTTGACCGAGGTCGTGAGTACAGACCGAACGCAGTGAGGTCTGTACACACGACCGAGGTCAAGATTCTCCCATACAGACCGACTTAGCTCGGTTAATAAGATGTTTATTATATGGCAAAGAAGAAAACTTTAATTCGTTTAATGTAACTGGTTTGCTGACATTTTGCTTGCGAACGGCGAAGAGCTTAACTTAAACCTGCCGAAATTTGCTCGTCCTCTTTACTTTTTTTTTGTCATCAGGCTTTTTAGCACTTCCATAAATGATTGAGAAGAAAATTTTAAAAAATGGTGAACATTTTTGTATTTTAGCTACTTTTGCTAAAATACAAATGTTGTTCGTTATAACGGGGTCTTTGTAATAGTGGGGTTTGTTATAGCGGGGTGCCACTGTACATTTATTACATAATATTAGTTACAACTGGTCAGTATAAAGCACAGACTGCAGTCCGTGGTTTATACCTCACTCTGTGTTTTATACCCGGTCTGTAGTCCGCAGTCCGCAGTCCATATTTTATAGTGACCAGAACCCATAATTCTGGACCATGTAAATTGACACAAACGTTGCCTATTCCGTCGGTATGCGAGAAGACATGCTTTTATTAAGGAGCTAGGAGAATTATTCTGTTTACAAACAGAATACTACTTTTTCAACGCAAAATGAAACCGGTCTAGATACCGGTCTAGATGGGAAAATCTAGACCGCGGTCAATATCGATTTCAGCCAATCAAATTCGAGAATTCGGTAGTTCCCGGTCCTTGTGAGACACAGCCATAGAATAAGTATGAATATTAGTTTTCAGCTGCTCTTATACATCATGGAAGTAAAATCTCAGTAGGATCAATAGTTTTGTAGTTTGAATTTTAGCGACGTCATGTGAAAACCAGATTTAGGGGACTTTTGATTTATTGATTAAATAACCAAAAATGTGTTTTCCTCGCCATATATTGGTCGTTAAGACGTAAGTCCTTCCATTAGCACATGATAAGGCTAGGACAAATATCTATCGCTGCGAAACTCAATATAAAAACGTCACAGTCTGGAGTTAAGATAAATCCAGGCGGTTCGATTCTTCAGTCGGTGTAGCGGATCTCAAAAAGTGAGAATCGAACCGCTCCACTATTCCGCTAAACCGATGTGCAATATAATTACAATGAATAAATTTCACAAATATATTTGCACCTCTTGAGTTGATACATGTGACAGACTAAATAGCTTCCGGTGCGAAACTGAGAGATTCTCGCTCACTTTTCAGTACAGATTAACGCGATTAAACATTCCCGCTTTTAAAGAACCCCGTGTTAAAGATTCCCGCTTTTGAAGATTCCCCACTTTAAAGATTCCCGCTTTTAAAGATTCCCCATTTTAAAGATTCCCACTTTAAAAGATTCCCCATTTTAAAGATTCCCGCTTTTAAAGATTATTCATTTTAAAGATTCCCGCTTTTAAAGATTCCCCGTTTTAAAGATTCCCGCTTTTAAAGATTCCCCATTTTGAGGATTTCCGCTTTTAAAGATTCCCGCTTTTAAAGATTCCCGCTTTTAAAGATTTCCGCTTTTAAAGATTCCCCATTTTAAAGATTCCCGCTGTTAAAGATTCCCTGTTCCCCGTTCCCCGTTCCCCGTTCCCCGTTCCCCGTTCTCCGTTCCCCGTTCCCCGTTCTCCGTTCCCCGTTCCCCGTTCCCCGTTCCCCATTCCCATTCCCATTCCCATTCCCATTCCCATTCCCATTCCCATTCCCCGATTGCCCGTTCCCTGTTTTAAAGATAGCCGGTTTGTTATAATGATGTTTCTTGTTGATAAACACTGACGTCATTTTCGATCACTTGCACCAAACCGCTCTTGCGTGGCCTTTTTGTGGTTGGCAAAAGAGCATCCTAGTGGATGAAATAAAGATAAAAATACAATAAGATAATCGATCCGAATGGAAAGGTCACCTCAAAATTTGTGTTGTGGCCAAGATTCAGAATGAAATCTTGCATAGAGACGAAGTGACCGTTGACTAAAGAACACTCACATTCCAGATAGTTCTCTTGGTATCCTTACGTTTTGCCAACCACGATACCACCATGCGAGATCTTTACGGGGCTCGTGCCATCATTGCTATATCGTTGTTCCAGTTCGACGTTCAAACGAAAAGACGTCCTAGGTTACGTACGTTTTATATTCAGCATATTTTCTTTTTAAAAGTTATAATTTAATGTTGAACGAAAACTTCAACAATCCACGTACAAGAAGATTATGGAGAACAGCCAGAGGGCCAGTGAGAACACATCATACAATGCAACGGAGACAAAGTGGAAGGAATTTCTGGAAAACACCACTCTACACGGCGCACGAAATGTTACATCCTCGAAGAGAAAATTGACCCGAATTACTTGGTTGATCTTTTTGCTCACAGCTGGAGCTTTTTATTTCATGACTGTTTACAACGCATTTGGCAAATACTTCTTCAAGCATCCTATTACTACCGCGATAACCATGACCTACAACACGAAGATTGATTTCCCAGCAGTGACCATTTGTCCAAACAATCTATTAAGCAAAGCCAAAGTTATGATGAGAGACGAACATCCCGCTTTCACAGCACAAAGATTAAATCTGAGTGTGTGTGCGGCAACAAGAACTATTCGTGAGAGGAAGATGAACAACTTGACTTGCGGCCTGGCAATGATTTGCTGCTGTGTATATACGAAATATACAATAAGTGTGGGTTATCTTGACAACTGTACTGAAGAGCGAAGAAGAGATTTACGTAAAGCTTTAAACCAATCAGGTGTTGATTTTAACAGGGAAGATTTCATTCTGCGCTACAGTCAAGACATGACTGATTTCATTTATTTCCGTTTCGGGTGCACCTTTGGCTTCAAATCGAACTGCAATGCCTCCGATTTTAAACCAAAACTAGCAGAAACTGGCTTATGCTTCACATTTAATTCCGGAGAAGACGACGCGGTGGTCAGAAATCTCACCAGGTCGGGACTAAACGGTGGACTAAATATGATGCTTAATGCAAATTATAGCGATGAAACGATTGGAAAGTTTTCTCGGGGAATCAGAGTATTGATTCATAAACAAGGCGAATACTTTGATGACTGGAATGGAATTGGTGTATCACCAGGAACACATGCTGCAATTTTGGTCTCCGAAGAGAGGGTAAGTGGTAATTGTGATTGCGATTGTGATTACGATTATGATTATGATTATGTTTATGATTATTGAGGTGGCTCACAACGGTTTCTAGAATAACTCTTTTTCGGTCGATGCCTTAATAATGGTATCAAACAAATGGCCAATCATATGCATTGGTCATTGTGCTCATAACTCAAAAAGAGTATACGGTGACTCACATTTTTATTATTTTTCATTTTTAACATGCTAAAATACAATTTTTTTTCAAATTCAAAAACACTATGGTGAGGGTTAAGATTTTTCTAAAATCTAGGGCGTCTCTGAAACCGGTCTGCAGGTTCAGCGTGGCCGAGTGGTTAGGGCGCCGGACTTCCGGAGGTCGCGGGTTCAAGTCCTTCCCTGACCACTAAGCTGGAGTTGTTTCTCGGTAGACCCTAGTTCAACTCCTCGTCATGCTTGTAAATAGCCAACTGGTCTGCCTCCCGCCAGTTGGGATTTTTAACCCTATTATGTTTACTTGCAATATTTCTTTCTTTCAGTTAAAGTGGCATGCCCGAAAACTACCTAGTTGTAGCTAAGTGCATCAACCACTATAGACATTCAACATTTAACTTTTTGCTAAACTACGTGAACATCGAAGTTGCTGTTGATGTCAATTGATATTCATGTCGATGTCGATGTCGATGTCGACGTTGACGTTAGTGGTAATGTTTGAGTTAAAGCTTATAAATACTACCTTTTATTTTAGTTCACAAATCTTCCACATCCTCATGGAGACTGCCAGGATTTTCCCTTGAAAGGTTATTCCAGCTATACAGTCGAGGGATGCATTAGTGAGTGTCTTGGAGAACAGGCAATCAAGTCTTGTGGCTGTCGTAAGTCAGGCTACAGTGGTATGTGCAGTCCGAATATGAGTAGTTCGTTATGAGGCCTGGCATTACTGAAAGCCCAGGTCATTATACTTAGTATTAGTGTAAATCTAGAAGCGTTCTATCACGAATCCCGTTCTCTGATTGGCTACGCTACTCACTATCTATTCTGTGATAGATAGTGAGTAACGTAGCCGTGAGCCCTTGGTAAGAAAATGACGGCCGCTTCTTGCCGTTTCGAAGTGTCTGTGAAGAGGATTTAACTAAAGTTTTGAACGACTATTAGATTTATACTAAAACAGTTAGATTATTCGCTCTCGATTTCTATGCGTGATAGAAATCTCGAGCTCATAATCTAATTGTTTTGTTTAGTATAACGAGAAGGTTATGCGGATAAATACTAAAAGAGCAAAATGCATTTCCACACTTCATCGCGACATATAGTTTTTTTTTGCGTTTAGCTACTCCGTTATAAAATTAACACCTTTTAAGCGTGATGGTTCGTAACTAGTTGCGCTAAACTCCGGTTTCTGTGAAAAAAAAAAAGAGGCTAAGAGTATTTCTTTTCTTTAACTATACTAACCTCAATAAATCTTAATTACAAGCTTAGACATGATCAATGACGCTATCGCTTATTAGGAGTGTTAACGAAATTTTGCATTTTCACTTTGCTCTGTTTTAACCATTTTAGGTTCAAAACATGAAACTGTTTGTTGGGAGACATACGAGTCTTGTATAAATGCTAATGCATCAGGTACTGCAAATGTTCCGTTGCATTCGCACAGTATACGACACGCATATAACGATGAAATTACTATATTTTTCTATATGGTTTTTACACTTTGGTAAGATAAATAAGTCTAAACAATTAACAAAGATGTCGTTCTTGATCACAATCTCAGTGTGCATGTCAGCTTTTGACAAAAGTTAAGAAATATCAGAGCGAACTGACGCCGATGTGGCCAAGACCAACGGGTTCACAGGTTTCCAAACTCTCAGGTTTTCTTACAATTGTAGAATGGTATAAAAATTAAAAAAATAGCAAAATAAACTCACTGTTCTGCCTCTTACCAGCTGGGGGTTTTTGGGTTCCTTCCAATATTCCTTTCAGCGCTGTTTATAGACTGGCCCTGAATACCCCTTTTCCAGGAGCGTCAATAAAGTCACAGTAGCAGAGAGGCGACGAAGGCTAAGGGAATGCAGCGTACACGTCACACTGTAGAGTAAAATACGTCAGCCAAACAATTTATTCGTGGAATAAATTCTGCCATTAGTGTAACTTTTTTTCAGATTTTGCCAAATGTAAATGTCCCACGCCGTGCTCTCTGGTAAAGTACAGTGCGGAGGTTTCTTACTTCAAATTCCCAGACCGCTTGGCTTCCAAGTTTTTCCTTGACGAAATCGCGGACCTAGAAAAGCAAAGGTGGGTGGAAAATATCTGTTTATTTTTAACAGTTCAATTTTACAAATATATATATATATAGAGAGAGAGAGAGAGAGAGAGAGAGAGAGAGAGAGAGAGAGAGAGAGAGAGAGAGAGAGAGAGAGAGAGAGAGAGAGAGAGAGAGAGAGAGAGAGAGAGAGAGAGAGAGAGAGAGAGAGAGAGAGAGAGAGAGAGAGAGAGAGAGAGAGAGAGAGAGAGAGAGAGAGGGAGAGAGAGGGACAGAAAAATAATGTACATTCGATTCTGGACACTGAAGTAACCAGAAAGTTTCTAGTCAGTCTTCTCAGTTATTTTAAGGTTTCTATGGAATTGAGAGTATAAAGAATTCTTAAGAGAAGAGATGTGTACCTGGTATAACAGAAAGGAGAAAACTAATGCAAGTTTTCAGAATGTTGTTCATTCAGTAAATAAATGCTGCATGACACGTCACATGACAGTTCCGACTCTCATCGCAAGTATAATTCATGGACTTTCTTTCTATTTGTGGCGTC
This sequence comes from Orbicella franksi, assembly GCF_964199315.1. Classification (NCBI taxonomy): domain Eukaryota; kingdom Metazoa; phylum Cnidaria; class Anthozoa; order Scleractinia; family Merulinidae; genus Orbicella; species Orbicella franksi. The sequence continues at coordinate 19,611,217 of NC_138147.1, forward strand.
TAAAATGTCTACCTGAGTAATGAATTTAGTAATTTTGCCGATATTTTCAGATAAAACAGAGACGAACAGATTACTATACTACAAAAAAAACTAGGCCACAAAATCTCCCGTAGCCCTGCCACATCTGATGAAACCAAATCAAACAGCGCCGCGCAGTGCTAGGCTTTCTCTTTTTCTCGTTACAGAACAGGATCCGCCTCTTCATTGTAGAGATTACTTTTTGCTTTTGAATTCTTTAATAATTCTTTATCCTAAGTGTTCTAACTCAATCTAAACATTATCATAGGCGCGAAATTATTTTTGATGATAACACACTCACTCTGTCACCGACTCTGACAGCTTTTCTTTCCCTTTTACACTGGCCGTCCTATTGGATCATGAGTATTTAAAATGCTTGGCATCAGCCACCATCCTTCATGAGACATATCCTGCTAATCTCTCATCTCTAATAAACCTCGATATTTCCACAACAGAGATTGTTTCTTGTGGACAGCGTGTATTGTCTTATTCTGATACCTATTTATGGAACTCACTTCCGAATTATATTTAATCTGCAAGCTCCATAGGGAGTTTAGAAGTTTTTCTATAGTTACTTTTATAAAAGCAATGTTATGAGAACTGATTTTTATAATTATTTTCCTTCTATTTATCATAGCAACAGCTTACTTTACTTGCAAGTTGGCTTCAAGACAATGGGTTACGAGGAGCGCGTACAGAAACCAGCATACGACATAACCTCTTTGCTTGGTAAGTTTTTTATTAACAAAATGAGTGCACTTTCGCATTCTCTAATAGCCCTTTTAGGACGTTCACGTCCGTTGTTACTGTCCATCCTTACTGCGCGTGTAATTCATCCCGCAACGTCACGCAACGTCATACATACAGCGCGCGCGCTTTGAAAGAAAGATAAGCAAGTTTAGGGCCTGGCACCGGATGCACTAATTTCGCCTGCAATTACCTCTCTTCAATGATCCGGACCCACTCTTTTCTTTTTATAGATCACTTCTTTTACTGTTTTTTTCGACATGTTAACAAAAAAAAAAAAAAGAAAAAACCTGTACGTGAGAAGTTACAAATATTCCTTTTCTTTTCGAAGTTTTCGTCTTCTTTTATTGCTAATAGTCCTACGCCAAGATCGTCTTAAGATAGCAGAAGCTCTAAAACCGCATGGTCTTCAATGCACAGTACGTTGACCCCCATTTTTCACATAACGTTGATCTTTGCCTTACTGCAACATGTGCGACTGAGTCACGTGATTCAACACAGTCCGACCAGCTGTGCACAGCTCGACCCTAAACGAATGTCAGCTTATAACAGACCTAGATCAATTTCAGTTTATCGGGTTCGGCCGCTAGTCGGCCTCAACAAACGTCCTTAAGATATGTTTTTATATAAGGTCGCTAGTATGGAGTATTACGAAATTTCATCCTAAGCTAAGAAGAAATTGACCTCCTAAGTTCCTTATAGATTTTTTTAAATCCAAGCAGAGCGGAAAGAAACATTCTTTTAACGCCTATACAGTGTACTGTTCATAGTTTTATTTTTGTCTATTGTTGTTATCATCATCATTATCCGCTATCATTATCATTATTATTTATCGTTTAATTTTATCGGCAGGCGAGATCGGAGGTAACATGGGTTTGTTCCTGGGCTGCAGTGTTCTTACGATTTGTGAGTTTGTTGAATTTCTCATCAGCCGTGTGGTAGCAAGATGGTGTACTCGTCAGGCAAACGTTTCTCCAGCCTAGCTGCATGAACTGCCTCCCAGTATTTCATACTGCATGTGTTCATTTGGTTTACACGTCCGTCGTATGCCTCATTGTCTCTTTGATTTGACTTAAACTTTGTACATTAATATTAATAGCCAGCTTATCTACAATCCGATACAAAATAGTTAAGGCACTTCTCAGTAAACGTATCACTTAAAAACCACACATGTGGGCATAAGCCAGAGTGGGAGAGAGCAGTTATCATTATTATCAAATCTGTAACGAAGTTACCAATTCTGAACAGTTCCAGTTACAACGTTCCAGTTACAATATTTTGTAATTGGATTCCTATACTTGAACAACTAGACAATTCGAGCGTCAATAGCGCTTTGAAAAATGCTTGCTGCTTTAGTGTAATTAGTGCTAGACTAGATAAGGAGACACCACGTGGGGGTCACCAAGCTCGTTTTGAGTTATACCCACTTAAGGTGGCCGAACACAGTTTTCAAGAGCCTATGCCTAATTCACCATTACTTTTAAGCTATTTATGCTTTGGCGCTCGTTTTTTGCAAGAGTCAAGGTTAACCACAGAAAAGTTTATTCTTGCATTTTGGCTAAGGTGTGTGCTGTTGCCATGGCAACGGGGCTGGTTAAAAACAAGGCTTAAAAAATGGTTTTTGTTTATTTAAAAAAAATCCAGTCGTTAGATTTTTTTCATCTTTTGCCCAATACGAATTGACATTAAATCCCTTCTGTCAACACTGTTCTAATAAAATTTTGACATAGGCGATTTTCGTAATTCGCCGTAAATCGTTTTCACCGCATGTTCTGTATTATTAAAAATTCCCTATGTCAAAATTCAGATTTTTTGCGATAGATCATTCACGTGGTTTCTGAACTATTTTTTTGCCAAATTTCTTGAAATTCTAACGACTGGATCGTCAGAAATCCGCAAGTTTCTGCAAAAGCAATCGGTCTCAATTTTTCGAGCAACTGTGCATGCGCTGCATTTAACTGGGTTCCTTCGGTAAGAAAGAAAAAGCTGAGAATTGCTGGGTTCTTTGCATCGTTACCTTTTCTAACATATCTTTGTAATAAAAGACTAAAGCCATCAATACGCTGCGTTCAATTATAGAGAAAAATAGCGCAGATACGGCGGGTGTTGAGTAAATAAAATAATCGCTCTGTTGACGGCATGTTTGTTTTTTGCGATACTTGTGCACGCGCTGAATTGCGTCAGCAAAAGCGCGCGCGAAAACTGTGTTCGGCCACCTTAAAGCTAAGATAAAGAGTGTTTTAACAGCTTGTACTGTTGCTATGGTAACCTATTTTGCCATAAAGACCACCATTATTGGTTCTCCAATGGCTGGAGGCTTATGTGATGCCAATATTGTAGCATTACTTAATAAACAGTGGTAGTGTTGATCCGTCAGTATAGTATAGCTGTTGCAAAAGCGCGCGCGAAAACTGTGTTCGGCCACCTTAAAGCTAAGATGTATATTAATAGACACAATAGCGAGAGAGCCGCATGGCATCTTACTCGGTGAAAAGGCTAAATTTTCGAGTACTACAGTTGGTTTTCGAAGTACTCGTGCTTCTCTCAGCAAGTTATTACAATCATAACTTCTCTGAAAGCGATTATATCGGAAATTTGGGTAGATATCAGCATCAATGTGTTACGGCAACAAAGCAAGGCCCGACGAGCGCGGCCATTTTGGGACTAAAGGCAGTTTCAGCATTCCAACCGAAGAACTTCAAGCGAAAATTCTTTCACTCTGTGATGAAATATACTACAAATGGTGTTTCAACTTTCAATCCTCGTATTTTGGAGCTCGAAATTTTTAAGGCCTGTGATGTAAACCCGAATCCTGGCCCGACTACTCCAAGTGAAAACAAGAATGACAAGACAGTCAATTTGTCCAAGGTATGTTTACCAGGAAAAGGTCTCAGACTAGGACAGTGGAACGTAAACAATCTAACGGACACTAAGTTTGAGCAGATAAGGTTATTACTAACCACTAGACATCAAGAAATCGATGTGCTTTTTCTCCTCGAAACATTTCTTAAACCAAACAAACCTGACTGCGTTCTAGAAATACCTGGCTACACGCTCTTCACGAAAGACCGGCAAGGAACCAAGAAGGGCGGCGGAATTCTCGCCTACGTTGCTGACAATCTAAAAGTCGAAAGAATTACAAGCCTGGAAGAAATGGATCTAGAAACCGTCTGGTTACAAGTCTATCCCCATAAATCAAATCGCCCGATACTCACAGGAACTGTTTATCGCCCGCCTTCTTCAACGGCGGACACGGATGCCAAACTGGAGCGTAACATTGAAACAGCTTATTTAAGAAACCAAGAAATATATGTGTTTGGAGACTTTAATATAAACTTCTTGGATACATATGTCTACAAACATCATCGATTAGCGAAGGCATTAAAAAGCCTAAATTTAAGCCAACTCGTGCACAAAGTTACACGTCCCGTGAGCTCAACTTGTCTCGACCATGTCTACACAACGCATCCTGGTTTTGTTACTGAAATCTCTGTACCAGATATTGGTCTTTCAGACCACTTGCCAGTTTTTATTAGACGTAAATACTCCAAAAAGCAAAGAGATCAAACCCACAGTACCATAGAATATCGTGACTTCAAAAATCTGAATACAAATTAACTATTACATGATCTACAATGTGTCCCATGGGACATTGCCTTTGTTTTTGATGATTTAAACGATGTTTTGATTACAATGGAAACAATGCTAAATGACGTTTTGGACAGGCACATTCCACTAAAATCTAAACGCGTCAAGAAACCGAACCAGCCTGCTTGGATGACTAAAGAGATCTTGTCGTCTATGAAAACAAAAGACAAGCTGTTGAAAACGGCGCGAATTTCAAATCTGCCTGCAGACTGGGAACGCTATACGCATGCAAAGGGTAAAACTACAAGTCTCATCAAAAAAACAAAGAGAAGTTCCTTCCGCAAGAAAATCGACGAAAACAAAGGAAATCCAAAAGGAGTTTGGCAAGCACTCAAAACATTAAGTGGGACTAGTAAACCTCGAGTTCGCATCGATGAATTAAACACAGGAAACAACATCATTAGTGACGAAGCTTCCATTGCAAATGAGCTTAATCAGTACTTCGTAAACATCCTAGATCAAATTGGCAAGGAAAACGACGCTGGCGTAGAGTTTGATGACACCAAGCTGAAAAATTTTGTCTCTTCGCGATTGAATGATAATGTGGCTTTCAACATCCCTCCAATAACGCCTAAGCAGATCATTGACACCATAGGGAAAATCGCTTGTAACAAGGCCTCTGGGCACGATGGCATAAGTATTCGTGTACTCAAAACTATTGCACCAGCGTTTGCAAGTCCATTATGCAAATTGCTGAACCTTTCAATATCGACAAACAGTTTTCCAGACCGTTGGAAAGTAGCAAAAGTTACACCACTGCACAAGGGTGGCGCACGAAACGATATCAACAATTACCGCCCGATATCAGTTTTACCTGTCTTTTCGAAGATTATCGAAAAACACGTAGCCAGCTGTCTTCTTAAGTTTTTACATGACAACAACATGTTATATGAGTATCAATCAGCCTTCAGGTCAGGTCACTCTACAGAAACAGCTCTAATCAGACTTACGGATCACATCCTGAAAAACATGGACAATGACGAAGTGACCGGTCTGGTATTTATAGATTTTCGTAAAGCTTTTGATGTTATAAATCACGAACTTCTTCTAAAAAAGCTGTCTATTTACGGTGCAAGCCCTCCGTCTGTTGCCTGGTTTCAATCGTACCTGTCTAAGAGAAAGATATTTATCACATTAGGGAAAACCACATCTGAACAGCTGACTATCAGACAGGGCGTTCCCCAAGGATCAATATTGGGACCGGTGCTCTTCCTCCTGTTTGTCAATGACATGCCTCTAAACGTTCACAAGTCAACTATGGATATCTATGCAGACGATACCACCTTGTCTTTAAGCTCAGACTGGAAAGCTATTCCTGCACTAAACAAATCATTAACAAAGGACTTGACAGAAGTTGAGAAATGGGCTAGTGAAAACAAAATGTTTATAAATACCAAGAAAACCAAAGCGTTGTTGGCTACGGGAAAGCGTCTGCGCAGACGTATAACCCATGACGCAGGAAAATTTGAAGCTAGGATGCAAAATGCAGAAATTGAACAAGTTGGTAGCCATAAACTTCTTGGAGTGATAATCGACGAGAACCTAACTTACGAAGCACATGTTGACGAACTATGTAACAAACTTTCAAAACGAATTGGTCTTCTACGCCATATAAGCTGCTACTTGAAAAAGAATCAAAAATTGATCTACTATAACGCAGTAATCAAACCACTCTTCATGTATGCAAGCACAGTATGGACATCGTGTAACAAAGAGGCACTCGAGAGAGTTCTCCGTATGCAAAAACGGGCTGCGCGTATTATTCTTGTAGCACAACGTACTAGTCGAACTGTCACTTTATTTAATAAGCTAAACTGGATCCCCTTTTACAAAGAAGCTTATATAAATCGATGTGCACTGGCCTACAAAAGGATAAACAGAACTTTACCTGAATACATGAACACATCTTTAAGGAAAAACTCTGACGTCCATTCGAGAAGTACTAGAAATTGTAATTTAAATTTATTATGCCCCTCTCACAGAAACGCCTCTGAGGGAGGACGCACTTTCGCCGTCAGAACTATTAAAGATTGGAACAGTTTACCCCGGTCTTTAAAAACAGAGAAGTCCGTTAAATCGTTTAAGGCTAAATTATGTAATACTATTCTTAACTCTCAGAAAACTAATGGAATTTTTTAACTCTTATTATTCGTAGTATGTTTGAAATTGTAAGTCCAGTTTATTATTTGTAACCATTTTTAATAGTAACTTAATTAAGTATTTTATTGTAAATAATATCGTATTTTAGCATTTTATTGTAATAATATATTTTTAGCATTCTGATTATTTTAAGCTGAGGGCCCCAAGTTTATCAGTAACTTAAGTTACTGTCACGGGTCACCCTCATTAAATAAAGTCTTTTACTTCACTTCTTTCAGAAACCGCTGCCAGCCCTCTTAAACTGTTTCTTCAGGAAGCTCTGTTAAGGATCCTGATATCTCATTCCCTGCCCTTGCTCCAACTATTGAGAATGCATTATTTGTACTTCAAATCTAAAGTGTTTTATATGGAATTTAAAAGGGGCGGAGGATCGAGTGTTAGTATTGATGAGCAAAATTTAAAATGTTACTGGGATGTTACACACTAAACAGCAAATCGATTCGTAATAAAGACGATTTACAGGTAAAATATCAGCGTCAGTAAACAAAGAAACAGCAAGTTCGTTTCCTCCTGCGAAAGATATAAATCTAAGCACTGTTTTTTAAAGCCGTAGAATTTTGTTTGCAATATGAAATAGTCGTTGAAACGTCAACCTGCTTGACTTTCGTTAATTTACTTGCTTAACTATGGAATAACTCCTGAATTACTCCTCCGATTACTTCGTAAATTGTTCTCCACTCAGCCTAATTACCATAACTAATCATAATAATCATAATTACCAAAACCCTTGCTGTTTTGCCAACCTGTGGTAGGCTCTTTCAGCATCCCTAGATAAACCTGCAAATGAGAAGTCGAATTTTGGACAGTGTAAGTGCGCAGTGATCAGCTACTTAACATTGCTGGTCAGAAACCTTAGCACCACGTTTCCCCAATAGTATTGATTAAACGAGGGAACAAAGTGTCACAAGATAATTTTAAAAACTAAGAAAAAGGGAAAGTTATAGCAATTTATGTCATAAATTTCCTGAAAATTCAACGATCATCAAATGCATCGATCATTTCTAGAGAGATAACATGTAGTGTAATTTTTTTGTGAACGTTTTAGTGGCCACAGTGTTCTACTTGAATCTAGTTACTTACTGACGATCTTTGAGCTCCACGCGAACCTTGTATGAAGTTTTGTGATCAACCACTTGATCCTCAGCCATTGATCATGGAACTGAAATATTCTCCTCTGTCAAAAATAGGACATCGTCTCTGTGTCTTGACATTTACAGTTATTAATTCCTTTTGCTTAGTTCCTTGCCCCCGAGTGGGGGATAGGGCCGGATTAATTCCTTTTAGATAAGATTAATTAGCTTTCTTAGCAGGATTTCGTTTTGAGTGTTACTTCTTGCTAGGATCAAGAGGCAGAAGTTTGAGTTTGAATCTTAGTCGCGTCAGTATTCCAAATTGAGCTCCATTTATCTTTCACTCCGATTTGCTTGAGTTGGCTCTCACACCAACTTGCTTGTGGTTCCCTTCACTCTTACTTGTTTGCGGTTATTTTTACTCCGGCTTACTCGTAGCCGCTTAACTTACACTCTGGTCTGCGTTCGTTTAGATTCTATTTGTTCATTAGTATTTATCGATACAATATATATATAATTCGTTATCCTGATCGGAGATCCAACCAACTCAATATCCAATTCAATATCCTGACTCGAAGAACAGAAATATCCTCCTTTTAGACACTTTTACAAAAGCCACTTAACGCATAACTCATAAGCACAAGGAAAGGTAATATAAAGCCAATGAATTTGTGATGTCATCTTTCCAACGATTTATCATATGCTAACAATTTTCTAGGTCAAACTAGACGTTTACAGTTCATAGAACAACTACAACTTTAGTCTGGGTTTTAAAATCTCTTGAACGGACTTAACCTAGCCGGATTTCTCACTGATAAATAGTTACTAGTAATATTTGCTTAAAAACCCAGTGTCTTTCAGTATATGTTTCATTAGAAGATCCTAGCTACAAGTACAACTAGAGCAAAAAGTTTTGGTTAGGTACAATGTATGATGCCGAAGAAGAAATAGGCCTACTCTGGGACCTTAAGTCGCAGTAACTTAAGGCGACTTTGGGTGATTTAAGGCGACTTTAGGCGACTTAAGCAAATTTGGAAGGAAAAACATTGCGACTTTAGGCGATTTTAGGCGACTTTAGGCGACTTAAGGCGACTTAATTTCACTCAAGTGATAAATTTAAACTTAGCAACAGTCTCTCCATATATCTCTCGCAATAAACCAATATTGTACCAATACTAATACATAATTAAATCAACACAGTCTCCATTATCCAGGGTCGGGTTATTCAAAGCCTGATTAAACTAACCCAGAATTAGAGAGAATTTTGATTACTTTCATTCTTGTAATGCGTCAGTCAATTCCAGCAGTGCCCATCCCCCCACCCCCCTCCCGGGCTAACCCCCGGGCATTAGCATTTTTTTAAATAAATGGACAAATTCCCCGGGGTGGGGACACATAAGCTCTCTAAATGCCCCAGGGTGGGGACGAAGAAAGAGGGCAAATGTCCCGCCCCCGGGATCGTCGCCTTCCAACACCTCCGCAGTTTTTTTTTTATTAATCAGTGAATAAAACGTTCAACTGTTCAGTATTTTAATACAACGGTAAGACTTCAAGGACAACAGTACGTGTCAGTTGATTCTGATTATATTTATTTCTTTATATTTGTTTTTGACAGTTTGCTAGAGGATAGCTGGGATCGCGGCGGACCTGCCTCCAGCCGCGAGCGATGATAGTTGCCTGTTTTCGCAGGCTACTTTTTCTGTGAAGAATCAAGATATTTCAAATGATGATGCATTGCATTTTAAGCTCGCAAGATCTGTCTTGAAGATCGCATCATTTGAATTCGCAAACTTTAAGTATTTTAACTCCACTTTCATGAATTTAAAAAATGCTAGGCTAGTTTTGAATGCGAAATGCAAAATAGCCGCGTTCACGTCAGTGATTGTTTTGTGATAAACAAAATATAGTTCACCTTGTCGCTTATATTTATATGCTTACAAGTAATGAAGAAATATCCTAAATTGAGAAAACACACCTTTAAAACATCTACAAGTTTCTCTAGTCCTTGACGGACAAGTCATTGTTCGGCAGACGCCTCATCTTTTCCGGTACACTCATCCATGGCACTTCGAAAACACGTGTGTCAAATGCCCGGGGGTCGCCCCGGGGTACGCAAATGCCCAGCGCCCGGGCCGCGAAAAAATTGCACATGCCCCACCCCCGGGACTGACAACGTGAGCAAATGCCCCACGGTTGCCCGGGGGGGTGGAAGGGCACTGCTGGAATTGACTGATGCATAACTTTTCGGTCCAGTTTTCTGTTTATGTTGTTTGTCTTTCTGTTTACGAAATTGACGTCAGTTTTTCATGCGTCTGTCCTGTTATTGATCATGAATTTCGTCATAAAATTGTCAAAGTAGCTGTGAATCCCCGAGGCGATAGCCGAATGGATCCGCAGACTACAATGTTATGACGAAATTCATTGTCAGTAACAGGACAGACGTATGAAAACCGAGGTCAATTTGTTTTTCACGATAACAGATTGTCAAATTGTCCGCTCTCGCTCGTTGACGTATCGCATAAATTATAAATTCATGTGTCTGTCCGCATATTGACGATGAAAATCGGTCAATGAACGGGCGAGAATTTCTGCGGTTATCGTAAAATTTAAGTTTGATTCATCTTAAAACTACACAACCATAAGCTGTGAAAGATATGTCTATACAAAAAAATATATATTACGTGGGTTAGTGCCAACCGGCTTTCGAACAACCCGGACCAGATTTCAAACCGTTAAAAAAATACTATTAAAGAAAGAATTACCACAACACTGAACAGTTACTAATATAAGAATAATAAACACAATAAATACCAGCAAGGTAGCATGAATATTAGTGAAGATATCACAATAAAAACTTCAAACAAAACTAATAAAAATATATTCACAGTGACAAATTAAAATTTCAAATTTAAGATATCTTGATTTAATTTGAAATGTTTGTATATTTTCCATAAATTATTCAAACAACAGGGAAATTAAAATTAATTTAGCTCATTTACATGCATTTATTTTACAATGCTTCCCAAATTATAAAAATGGTTATCTTGGTAGACTTATCAGCCATATTTTTGGCATCTCCACAGTCCATTTTAGCATCTCCACTGTCAATTTCAGTCCTTTTCAGGGACCCAATCGATTTGTTGCTCTCCTGCCTCAGTCAGACATAATATTCCAATACCGTAATGAGTGCCGCGTGCTAAGTTCCTTCGTAAGAACACTTCCTGTCAAATTTCACCAACTACTTGTCAGGCTCCAGAAAACTTTGATGACGCTGGCAGTTTATACAGTGAATCGAATCTTTTTAGAACGTTTTTACAACGTTTGATTAGACCACCAGGAAATACACCTTCCACGCTTTCACTAGTTTCCACCTGACACATTACAAATGCCCAGAACGACATTTTCACAACGAAATACTAGAAATTGTTATATCGATACCAGCCACGCTCGTCGTCGCCATTTTTATTCTCCCACTAACCCTTGCGCCGCTAACTGGTTTCCATTCTTCAAAGAGAAGAGACATCTCGCGGGAAACGATCCCTTCCGGCCCGTGCCACGAAAACTCGAGTTCTCCTGTTAAGTGTTCCCGAATGTAGATTTATTTCAAATCTACTGTATTCAACTTTCGGAGAGTAGTAGTTTGGCGATTTGTTTTCTTTCTTGTTTTTTGTAAACGCCTGTCGGAGTAATCATACTCGCGTGAGCTCGCATGCACTTTAGTCACGGGGCCAAACATTTGCCTGGCAGTCATGTTTACTGAGAATTGATCACGGAGAATTTTCTGTACCTTAGCTTTCGATAGTAACAGTAGCGCAGTCCACGTTAAGTGTATAAGATGATGTGAATACCTGGCTTCATCAAATGTAAGAAAAGGATAGATAAACATTATGTTGCAAGTTGGTTCGTCCAATTACGAAATTCAAAAGTTTACAGTTGGTCGGATGTGGAAGTAAAATGCAAATAATGATTTTTGCTAGAGAAATGGCCCACTTTTGTCACTCTTTTACACTGGCTAAGTAAAGTATTTAAAGTGTAGACTCAGTTCGGTTCAATTGACTTTGGATGACCATATTTTTACTGCTCAGTGTGAAAGTGACCAGAAAGATGGTAATAGATGTCCAACAGTAGCAATGAAATAATGAAACAATGAATGATGCGAATGCAGCCATAACACTACTGGAAAAATGACCTGAAAAAAATTCAGGCTCTGAACGGGATTCGAACCCACGACCGTTGCGTTGCCGGTGCAATGCTCTACCAACTGAGCTATCAAAGCCACTGGCTTCGATTGCATCATTCATTCTTTCATGACCAGAAAGAATTGAGCCTTAACCCAGAAATATCTTTCTGTTTTTCTTTTTTTTTTTTCCTTTTCATCTTGATGACCTGGAACACCTCTCACTGTTGTTGTTTATTAATTATACACTGTAGGTCTTCGGAATATTTGATTCAGTAATATCGTATAAAAATTAATAAGATTAAATGAAATTATTGCAATATAGTCATTTTCCGTATTTAATATATTTCCTGGGGATAACACTAGAGTGTCATCTTTTTTATTAACTCGTTTACAATGAAATACAGGAAAAAAAATAAAACTTAATAGAAATAGAAAGCCATATGTGAGAGAGTATACATCAGATTGTCATTCCTATTTAAGTATTGTCGACATGTAGAAATTCTTCCTGCTAACATGGGGGCTAGACAGGAGGACTATTATAATGTTAGGTTTTTTATGTATAAGGGAGCCACGGCTTGAGGATTAACACAGTAATTGTCGGGTCCTCAGTTTCTTAAAGGACCCTAGTCAGCCTCTGCTATTTTCGATGCCATCAAAATTAATGATATTGGATGGTGAGGCGAAGTCTTGTTGCTTTACTGTAAGTTGTGTTCCTGAAGGTATCTTTAGTAACTTCACAGTGATTTTCTTTGCTTTGACATGCTCTGAATAAAACATAAAAGCCGAACTCTTGCATGTAAACAAAAACAAAGGTGTGGCTGACTAGGGCTCTTTCGATCGTATCTTATTACATGAAATTTTGGCGACACGTTAATTTAGTGATTTTGAAAAGTCCTTATTTAACGAAACTTTAGTTTAGCGATTTTTCGAACATTTTGGAACATGAGTCACTTAATTTTCGCTAATTAAGGCATTCAAAACTTTTACGACGACGATAGAACATTTATGTGAAAAAATCATAGACGTCAAATTCCAAACAAGACAATTGAAATAAGCTATGATCAGTTTTTTACTCCTCATATGAAGTGTACATTAAGGCCCAGCCAATTTTGAAAGAATATTACCTGCCAGGCATGAAAAATTAAACCTATATACATGTAATTTATAACATGTGTTTTCGATTTTGGGTCTGTGGTTATATGAGAATAGCAACTAATTGTCATCACTTTAGGTTTGGTTTTAAAAGAAGCGAATGTGGATTTTCGTCATTGTAGTCATAAACCATATTTTCAAATATAAATCTCTACGGTTGCCACAATGGTGCGAGCGGCGCCATTTTGCTTTCAAGTAAAGTTATCAACTTGCCAAAAAAACTCAGGAGAACTAAAACATTTTTGATCAGCTCCTTATCTATTGTGCACGTTAGGTTTTTAATTTCGTTAAATAAAAAAACGTGAGCTTAAATAAACTTCATTTATTTCTTGTTTGTGCGACATCTCGTTTTTGCCCACGCGTATTTCTCTGAAATTGTCCCGGGTAACTGCGACATACCTAGTTCATAGATAATCTTTAACAAGGGTAGTTACTAAAGCATTCGAAGCTTATTCGACTTATTACCTCATCCGATTGTACAAAATGGGTAAAAACTGACAACATATCCCGACATATCACCATTTTTGAGTAATACTGAATGCGGATTTAGAAGTTTGTTGCTGCGCTAAATGGGCATCCATTGTTGTGGGCCAGGTGAACATTATTTTTCGCTTTGTTTCTTGGGCTCAGTCATTAAAGACAAACGTTTATCGTTGAATCAGACCAGATTTAATGAGACATCGATATCGCGCATCAGACAACCAACCCACTAAAGACTGATTACAATTGAATTCTCCTTTTTTTTTTGTCAGTTCAAAAGCAGTAGTTCGGAAATTACAATGTCGCAAGAAAGTCCATTACACCGAAGAAAATTGATATTTACGTATCTAGCACAATGAGCAAGACCAACTACATAAATCCCCCTGAGTGTCACACGCTTCATCGACTACAGCCACATAGAAACAATGATACTCGTCTTTAATATCCTGGCATGGCCGTCGCTTGAGTCTTGTCTTACCTGGAATGGAAAAAAGAACAGCAAAACACTCGGCAATCTCGATTTTAAACTCTCTTTAACTGAGCTGCTATTATGAAAGCCAATAACTGTAGCTCAATGAGACCTCTAGACAAAAATGTCAAGTATGGAGAACAAACAAGGCTCATTTAACATTTTAGAAAACTATGCAAACTACAGGTTTAAAGATATAGACATCGTGTTATTTGATCGAACTTTTAAAATGATTCCTACCCATTAAAACATGTCGTAGAAATCTCCTTGAGACTGATTCTTCATTCGCAGCCCTTTGCAGCGCGGAAGGCATAGGAAGTCCTTCAGACACCAAACAGCATAACACGAGCATCAGCAAAACTGCGTTGAATGTTGCCATCACAGATTTTTAACTTAAGGAAAACAAGAGCAGAACTCCGTTCTTCCACTGATGATCAGAGCTGAATATAAATTATATCGCTGGAGTTTAAATTTAGAAGGAAAATAATTGCAAACAATAAATGATTTATGAGAAAGCTAAATAGGATAAGAGAAACAATTCCTCTTACAGCGATGGAATCAGCCCTTCTATAAGCCAGATGGTAATGCATGTGTTGACGGTGCTTAGTACAATCGACATTGTAATATTTGTATACATCCCATTGTAGTTATTTGAAAATATAAGAAACTTAGTAACAAACTTAAAATTGAAGTCTATTAAAAACGAAGCATAAAATTTATCTATTATATGTACATGAATATTAACGAATTATCGGGTTTACCATGTACTGTCTAAGTTAAGCCGTATAGATTAAATTAATTGTTAGTGAAATTAATGAACATTTAACAATGGTAGAACCAGAAAAGCGACGTTTCGTATACACTTCAATCCATTACTTTTTAATTGTCCTTTTAGTTAAATTTGTTCCTGCACATTTATAATGATATTTACTAATTGAAATAGGAAGTTTCAAACTTTTCAATTTCTAGTGTAAGACCTGGCGATTTTACAAGGTTAATTATAAATAGATTGGTTCTTTTGGCCTTGATATAGTAAACTGAGCTAGGTCGATATGTATATCGCAAATTCCATTTTGTGACTTCAGTTGGTGGTGACGTCAGCGTTACTCGCTGTTTAATTTATCCCTCTAAATTCTCCTGCGGGAAGTTTGATCGATGAATGACATGCTTCCACTCAAAAACGAGCGTTAGCCCTATCCAGAACCGGGAGAGATCGGGAGAGACCCTCCCAACTACGAAGTCTTGTTACTTTTAAACGCCAAATTTGATAAATTGTCTTGAATTTTATGCCGAGAGCGACGCCATTGTTCAAAAAGCTTGATGTTGATATTAATTATAATTCATACCCTCTTTTATTCTGCTTGTAGGCCACTGAAATGGTCACATCTTACTGGCCTAGCCTACTTCACATTTTCAGCATAACAGTCAATGTAAACAAGTATAATTTGGCTAGATAAGGTTTCACAAGGCAGTACATAATGACCAGAGTAGTAGAAATCATTCCATATTTGAACCATCTGAGATGTCATCTGAACAAGCTTGCAATAAACGGTTTTTACTTGACTCACTGTCTCTAAATAAATCCGTTTTAGTAGTTGGTTTTATATCTATATATGCATTGTTCATGTTTCAAATAAAATGACGAAGGATCACTACAAAACTTATTACTGTAAATAAGGTAATATGCAAGTATTGCATGTCCGACCATGTACGCACTGCTTTCCTATTTTTCTGTTTTTAATGTTTTTCAACTTTCTTGCAGTAGCTTTTTGTTTTTTTTCGATAACTTTACCTTTTTTGCAAGATGAAAAGGAAGAATAACTTGTTTGATTAGCCTATACATACACACATACATACACGCATACATACATACATACATACATAAACTCTATTTAAGTTCGAATTTCAGAGTAGCTTAGCTTAGCCTATTAATCATAACAATTATAATTTCCTTAAATGTAAGTGGTGTATAAACTGCTGTATTTTGCTCTAATTAATCTGCAAAGTTGTAATCGGACAGTTGGCTGTAAATCGGACACCTGTAATACAGTTACATGAGCCAATCATTTTAAGTCCTCTCCACTAGATACATCAATGACAACATTGATTACAATCACTATAGTGACAAATTCAAGAGACTGACTTTGTAAAATCTCCAGTGACTGTTTAGAAAGAAACTTTTAAATAGCCATTTTGCAAGCAATTCTCTATATTTTTAATTTATGATATTCAAAAATGACTACTAATAGCTCTTTTTCAACTGAAACTTTTTTCTTTTGTGGGGTATTGTAATGGTTATGATTAATTGGTAGCAGGACATCATGTCATCCAATTCAGTCTATAATTACTCGTGATTAACAAATCGGACTCCCGCTTCGCGAAACGAAAAATGCTTCCTTACTTTATTGCAATTCACACTCCCATGTCGGAACCATATGAATACAATTCTTTTCAAGTGTTTCAGCAGTTACCTTGTTTTTTGTGTACGGTCATTGCGCCCATTGTTATTTTATGTTATTTGTGGCTTTCTTAGACATTCGTCGTCAATTTACATAAGAGCCTCGATATTTAAAAGTTAAGCAAGATTTGGAGTTTGAATATATGAGCTCAGCAAGTGTTTTATGTATCCTTCTCCTCCTTAATCAATCGCAATTTCTTATGAACACTTTTAAGAAGAGTGTCGGTCTGTAAACATGGAGAATCCCCGTGGCAGGGAGACCCCTTAAAATATTCGAAGTATTGGCCAATCGAACGAGATAGGCGATGGAATTTACGCAAAATAAAGCATGCAGATAGCACAGAAAGACGGAAACAAACCTTCGTTCTATTTTACCCATTTTGTGATATAAGCTTTGATCATTTATTCGAGGTAAATATCATCTTGAAGTAAATACGTTATGTCTACTTTTTAGCCGTTTAATAAATGAGACTGCGCGATTCAATTCTTATACCAAATTTTAACTGATTTGATGAGGTCCCAACGCACTTTAAATTAGTACCTCAGAATTGTCCCTCGTTTCTGCCGGCACAACCCTTTCAAAATCCGCTCGAAAATACGATTTCGGCTCTGGCTTATTGTAACTGCCCTATCTTGTGTTTATTCCATCGACAAAACAGTCGATTGCCGTGTATTTCGACATTTCATAGATTTCGAATTCATTTTAATCAGAACTTTTAAATACAATTTTCTAAAAAAAAGTTCTGAAAAAGGTACTTGGTAACGAAATGAAAGAAAAAATGGAATTCTTGGGCCTGTCGCATGACTCTCCTTTACTGTATTTACAGACAGGCACTGACAGAGTATGTGTTGTATTTGAGACCGTGAGCCCATGAAACAGTATCAAATTTCTTTATTGGGCTCGAGGATTGACAAACAACCACAACAATAGCTGTGAGATGATTATGCCAAAAGCCAGCTTTAAGTTATTCATTCTCTGAATTCGGCACCCTTCGTTGTCCTCATAAATTATTCAAATGAAAAGGTGAAAGTACAATATATTTTGAACCCTTTTTTTGTTTTAATCCACACGTTTTAACGCCTGAATGAACGCCGTCCTGTGCAATTCAGTATTAAACGACAATGACCACTTCCACTACTAAAATATAGTTTTAAAGTTTGATTTTCTATTTCTCCTGACGAATAAGGACTCCTCGGACTTCCCTAGTTGAGGAGGTTTGAAATTATAATGTATTTCGTACATGTATGTTTCTTTCAAAGGTTTATTTTCCTATTCAGGATTTATAGGATAAGTAAAGTTGCATGTTCTCTTTAATCCAGGCAATATCTGCTGTCCAATATTTAATTTATTTTTCCTTTTTTGTTATAACCATGCATTTTAATGAACGCCGTCCTATGCAATTCAGACTTAAAAGACAATGACCGGCTTCCACTATTCAAATATAATTTTAAAGTTTGGTGATTTTCTATTTCCGTTGACGAATAACGATTCCTCAGACTTCTCTTATTGGTGTTTGAAATTTGTTCGTACATACATATTTCAAAGGTTAATTTTCTTCGAAATTTATATAATAAATAAAGCTGCATGTTCTTCTTAATCCAGGCAATATCTGCTCTTCAATATTTTATTCATTTTTGCCTTTTTGTTTTAATCCACACGTTTTTAAAATGAACGCCGTCCTTTATGTTAAAAATACAATGACCGCTTCCACTATTAAAATATAGTTTTAAAGTCTTATTTCTATTTGTGTTGACGAATAACGATTCCTCTGACTTCTCTTTTTTGGGATTTGAAATTAGTTCGTGGGTACGTTTTTATTTCAAAGGTTTATGTTCTTCAAGATTTATAAAATAAACAAAGCTTCATGTTCTTCTTAGTCCAGACAATATCTGCTTTCCAATATTTAATTAATTTTTGCCTTTAACTTATTTGCATTTTGTTCTTTTCAAGGGGCTTAAGAAGAATATCTACTATATTATCCCAAGAAATCAATCATCTAATAAACTGTCGTCTCACTGATAAAGTGCCCCTGGGATACCAAAATATTTTTCACGCCAAGTTAAAAATACGTAAATGAGGTTTAATATCTGGAACCATACTAAAATCCATTTAAGGTGGCCTAATTCACCATTACTTTTAAGCTGTTTATGCTTTGGCGCTCGTTTTTTGCAAGAGTCAAGGTTAACCACAGAAAAGTTTATTCTCGCATTTTGGCTAAGGTGTGTGCTGTTGCCATGGCAACGGGGCTGGTTAAAAACAAGGCTTAAAAAATGGTTTTTGTTTATTTAAAAAAAATCCAGTCGTTAGATTTTTTTCATCTTTTGCCCACTACGAATTGATATTAAATCCCTTCTGTCAACACTGTTCTAATAAAATTTTGACATAGGCGATTTTCGTAATTCGCCGTAAATCGTTTTCACCGCATGTTCTGTATTATATTATAAATTCAGATTTTTTGTGATAGATCATTCACGTGGTTTCTGAACTATTTTTTTGCCAAATTTCTTGAAATTCTAACGACTGAATCGTCAGAAATCCGCAAGTTTCTGCAAAAGCAATCGGTCTCAATTTTTCGAGCAACTGCGCATGCGCTGCATTTAACTGGGTTCTTTCGGTAACAAAGAGAAAGCTGAGAATTGCTGGTTTCTTTGCGTCGTTACCTTTTCTAACATATCTTTGTAATAAAAGACTAAAGCCATCAATACACTGCGTTCAATAATAGAGAGAAAATAGCACAGATAGTGCGGGTGTTGAGTAAATAAAATGATCGCTCTTTGCAATCCTTGTGCGCGCGCTCAATTGCATCAGCAAAAGCGCGCGCGAAAACTGTGTTCGGCCACCTTAAGAAGATGGCTTTGCGGTGTTCTTGGCAAGAAATTATCTGTATACCATCGTTGGCCCCGTAGCTTACAATTTTGCGATTTTAGGACTTTGGAAATTCGTTGGCAATTGTTAGTGAATAAGTTGTTTATCGATGGAAGCTACAACAAGGCAGTCGCTTTCTTTGACATTTTTTTAATCAATTTAACTCAATACTTTGTCTGCTACTTCGACCTCAAAGATAATAAATTAAATTATGTTAAATCATTTTTGTAAAAAATACTTCTGAATAAAAATTAAGAAATGCATTCTTGTTAAAAAGGTTGCTTTAAAAAACGCAGTGAGAGGCCCGTGATGACGACTTGCCTGAATCATTTGCCGTATTTTTCTAAAAACGCGGCTATACTTTGTATCGAGGTATACAGCCATGTCAAATTGGAAATTGAATTCTACGAGTGACAAGTTCAATGTTAAAACTGAAAGAATTATCCATGCCGTTTTAATGCTACAATAGGAACAGGAATATAGTATTTTGATAAAAAGAGTAGTTCGCTTAGTTAATTCATCTTTGAATTTTCCGAACCTATTTAACACTTTCGCTTTTCATCTTAAGTAAGGAGATGACTAAGGGGAAATAAACAGCTAAAATGCAAAATCTAAAAGCCCGTGGAAGACTGTATTTGACCTGATAGACGCTGTCAGAAAAATCATAATTTGTACATTTTATTTATCAATAAAAGGATTTTCATAGTATAGAAAACCTCGCTCTCCAACTCAAAATTTCGGTTGAACGGGAAAATAAAAGAATCCTCTCTGCAAGGCAAAGGGCTAATAAGGATTACAGACGCTGAAAAAGTGTCTTTGACTCAAATGCGGGCACAAAGGCGACAAATAGTAGATTATAATTTACGAACATTTACAAATTACGCATTCATTATCATAAATTAATTTTCCGATTGATGTTAAATGGTTAAAAAGAAGTAAGAATTAGGCCATAACATCATCTTCAAATTAGTGTTGAATTTTTCCGTTTTTTATTGGGACTGAATGTTGGCAATCTCGTGCTCGTATGGCGCGTAAATAGTTTCTTCAACACAACAATCTTTTTCTAGAACTATGCATAAGTCGCGGCGCCATTGATTGAAGCCGATAATAGCACTATGAATCATCTTACAAGCCGCGAAAATCAATTGATTAGGGAATATACGATTTAACGCAAAAAAATCGACCAATGTTTAAATAAATATATAATATGAGGGAGCGTTCTCTATATATTGAACAATTATTTACTCTCGCGTTTGTGATAACAGGTAGATATCTGCCGGATTTCGAATTTGGTGTGATTCGATATAATTAAGGTGACTTTGAAATAGTTTTCAATCGCTTAAATCAGTAATGTTTAAGTGGAATTGTGCTATCAATATTGAAAAGTAATAACCAATCACTCTCCATCAGCTAAACTACTGGTCAGTCAAATATGCTTAAATTGAAGCATCTTTGATATACACTCGCATACAAAATCGACTTTGAAGAGCAGAGGAAGATCAAAGACTCGTTTGATACGGCATACCTTCACAAGTAAGTTTGTCTTTTATCGATGAAACCAAGAGCTTCTGTCCTTATTTTCAGTTAAATCGTGTATGATTCGTACATACCAATATTAGCCGTAACTTGGTTATGGCCAGATTTTACTTTCGCCGTTACTACTGTTCATGTTGGCTTACATTTGGAATGATTTTGAGAAAGGTTGACTTTTCCCAATGCCAAAAGTCAAAGAACTCTTTGAATTATGGAAATAATCCATCTGGAGAGGTGCATGATATGACATGGTTGATTTAACATTTTTCATAGAAATGACACTGATAAGTATTGTGTAGATTGTCATTAAAAAACTCAAATAAGTTACATGTACATTTCTGATCTCAAAGGTCTTTCATAAATTCCCTGTATAGATCAGAGCCTCTAGGAATAACTTTGCATATGTTGCCGGTTTATCGGGCAGATATACTAAAATTCAGTTAAACTCTATATCTTCTCTTTCAGACAGCTGTTCGCCAATTATGAAACTGTTCACAATGCATTCTATTGCTTGAATTTAAATGTATTTTTACTTTTCATCTGCAATCCAATGTAGGCCTTATCTTTTCTTTTATTAAAATTTCTCAATTTACCTTTCAAATAATATTCCCGGATTGAAATCGCCCCTACTTGGTGCGGATTTTCCCCTTCATGCGGGGGCATTTGTATGGCAGACTATTCCCAGGTTTCAATGTCATCGAAATTCTAATTACACATGTTTAATTGAGAAAAATTGTCACATTGTCGAAGGGAGCAGTTTAGACGAGAAACTGTCAGCAGGACGCAAAAAACGGAAGTTAGAAGGTAGACTGAATAAGTATTGAAAAGACTGAAAAGTAAAATACCGTCGGCAGTGTATGGAAAAATAATTTGGCCAGCAGCGTCATTAACTACCTTAAAAGATAGAATATAGGAAATTGATATATGTTATACTTAAGAGTTTTTTTAATAAAACTAAAAACGTAATATTTGAAAGGTGAAGTAAACTGATAGTCAGTAATTGCCATTATCATTCGTGCGCTCTGTGAAGGTTAAAAGAGGTTTTGTGCCGTGTGGCAAACAAAATTGAATTCTTCTTACAGTGACCTCAAGAAATCCTCTGGTATCAAAGTTAATGTGGTTGAACTGATTAAATCTAGATAAAGAATTGAAGTAACCAATAGTTACGAAATGATCCAAATTGACCATGTGATTACCTAAAACAGGAATTTAACGAGAAATTAGTAGACTGAGATAAAAAAAAAATCTTCCTCAGACTTCATATTGTTATTCCTTGATTTCAATTACAGCACATGATTATGAAAAAACACGCACACTCTCGGTTGATGATAACAAATTTGTTGACGTCAATTGATGTCTAATTTCGATAGTTATTTTAATAGAACATCTTCTTTCTTGATTACTGATTTACAGATTGGTAAATGTAACACTTTTACAACAGAGCCAAGTTTGGTCTTTTCGTTCAATTTAGTGTTGCGTTAGCTATTATTTCTGAGTCGTTTTATTTAATTCCTTCAGTAACTTAGTTTATTTTAAGGTTGCAATTTTAGGTTTGTTCTTCTGGTGACATTTTCCATAGCACCTGCAGGAAGTGTTCTGCAAGTAGACACAGCAAATCCCAGAAAAAAGTCAAAGTGAAATAAATGCCAAAGCTGGACAATATTTGAGACAACGAATGGGATATAGAATAAATCGTACAGTGAGATAAAACGCCATGTAAACTAAGCAATGTATACCGTCGCAACTTGCCTTTTAGCCAAAATTGCCCATTCAGCTTCATTTTACTAAATCTGATAAACTGATCGGATTTCGGAATGCTGATACCACATATGGAAAATCAGATAGGGTTTTAGACTTCCATAAATCTGGCGCAGCCTAACGCAGGGTAATACAAGAGTAACACGAATATCTTTACGGATTTTCAAATTTGTGTTAAAACAAAATTCACCTCTTGACCTTGTAATAACAGCTTACAACTCAGCAATTGGACAACGCAAGCTTACATTATATTCATTTCTCTTCTCGTTTTTCAATTCAAATCAGCAAAGTTTGTATTACATGAGATGAAAGACAAGTTTATGAACTCCATGCTGTGTGAGGTTCCATCATCTTATTGCCAGTCTTACGTCATTCTTGTCTCATAGATTAAGTCTGAAATGGCTATCTTCAAAAAAACTTTGACCCTCGTCCTTGTGTTTTGCCTGGTGACTAATGGCCTGGGAATGTCCATGGCGGGAAAAAATGTGGATGAAGACTCTGTGTTGGCAAGATTCTTCCGAGGACTCGACAAACGTACGATGTTGTTCATTAGGAATTCTGAGTAGTTAATATCCATGCAATCTTCAAGTTAATTAACTTTTCCCGACAAGGATGATTAATTGTTGTTATGGTTATACCACCGTATGGTCCCATATGGCCCCGCTCTCGTAATACTATTAAAAGACCATAAGCAAACCCGGACGTTTGTGGGCCCGGATGGGTTGACGTGAGCCGGTCCGAAAAAAAACCGTCTAGACCCCCACAAGTATTTACATGTACGCCTAACTCAACATTTACCAGGAAATTTCCACTGCCTCTAACGCAATCAAGCTGAGCAAAGGTTATGTTCTCAGATAATTATGAACTTATTTGGATCTGCCCGAACGGGAAACTATTCAGCTCTCGGTTAGGACGTACGAACCTCAATACCCTCGGTCCGTAAGAAAACGAAGGTTTTAAAACGACGACAAAGATTTTAAATTGAAAAGGTAACTTTACTTAAATTTCAGCTAAATGTTTAACAAGAGACCTAACATGATAACTCTCTATTATTCTTCAGGTGAGGAGCGAATTGGCCGTAGTGGTTGTCAAGACCAAAATGACATGTACTTTTGTTTTTTCGCGGCCGTAGAAGAAGACTCTTGTAACATTAATGGTCACCTGTGTGCTTATACATGTGGAATCTGCTAGGGCTCCTTCGAGTTGCAATCAGCTGTATAAACATGTAATCCAGGTTTATGTTTATTGTGTGTAGCAAAATCTGCGATGTATCACAAATAGACGGGGTTAATTAAACTGAAGACCTTCCAGTCTGATGAAAATATGTGTTAACTTATTTTTACACTCTCAGGCCGAACAATTTAAAGTTATCTCACTTCTAAGAAAAAAAATCAACTAATGTTCTCTCAGACAACAAATTTGACTGCCGTCTTAGAGAGGTTCAGGCAAACCCTGAGTATAAGCAAAAAACCACGCTGATTAATCCTCTACTAGTAGTAGAAAATGTTTTGTTGATATACTGCACCTCTAAAGCACACGCTCAAATATCTTTTCTGAGGCTACAGTATAGATCGACAAGAGAGAAATAGCCTAAGTTGCAGGACACCCGTTTTGAAACAGAGCGAAAACATTGGTAAATCAAGTAAATAATGGATCCCCTGAAATCTATATGGCCCGGAACTTCTGTTTATCCGTAAACAGGAACTCAAAAGAGTAGAAAGTAAGGTGTGGTCTCTCTCATACTACGCCGGCTCATATATCTTTAGCCTTTTGATCGAGAATGAGCATTACATCTGCTGCTTTGGAGATTTCACATTTTTATTCCCAAAACGTATACGCATCTAAGAGATAATCCATTGATGTACCATAAATTCTCATTATATTCCATAGTTAGCCCTTAAGGTCACTCTACCGTAATGTCTAAAGAACACTACCCAAGTTAGAACCTAAGACATATTTTCCTATATTGAAATTTTTTTTCAAAACTTACTGCATAAAAGCATTAAACCTATAAAAGGGTAGTCATAACGAATGTGCATGCAAAAACCTGTGGTGAAATCACTGCTCTCTCTTCAACAATTTACCGATGATTTTCATGATGACGTTCTAGGAGCATTTTGTGCATTCATCTGTTTTGATCAAAAATGCAAAAATCGCCGTGATAGTGTCCCTCTTGACATGAGCGGAATCTAATGTAAATGAGCGAAAGCGTAGATCTTTAAAATTATAATTAGGCCTGGCAAACTTCTAAATGCAATAAACTGATAGAAATTGTATCATTCAATCAAATGGTGCAAATGGGATAAAATACTTAATGATGATAACAAAATAACACACATTTGTGGAACGAGTTGCAATAAAGCCATGCAAACAATTGCGAATCTTAAAACTTGAGAACGTGTGATTTAAGGCAGGTACTAACAACTTTCCTTTGAACCTGGCAGGTTAAGCAAACTTTGTACACCTGTTGTAAATGCAAACTTTTATGAATAACATCAACAGAAATCGCTGCTATTAGATTATCTGGCTCTCGGTCAGGGCCGAGGTTACGACGTACGGACCTCGCTGCACTTGATCTGCCGGTACGTCCTAACTTCGAGCCAAATGTTTTCCCGTCCGGCCATTCCACCCAGTCAATATACATATGCTCCTCTTTGTTAACAAAACATATTTGCATAGTAGAAACCAATTTAAGATCAATTAGCTCTCCCAGAGATTAGTGAATTAGCACTTAGAACAGAAAAAGAATCAAAGCAATGAACTTCATGTAGATGGCCCCAGACTGTCTTACTCCAATATGACACCATATTGGCTTTGAATCTGCTCACAGTGCGATACCTTTCATATTGCCCATCTTCAAAATAACCATTTAGTGCCAGTGTGTTAGCGGTGCCATCAGTAAGAAATTTTGAATAGGACACTTCCGTACTGTATTTAGTCTGAGAACAAGGAACTTGGCAGTCGCAGATCTCCTCATCTAAAAATGCGACATGAAAAGTTAAGTAATAAATAGATTTAGCCACGCCTAAAAACGGAGCTCCTGATTACAATAAATTAACCTGGCTTGAGCCTACGATCAAATCAAAAACCAGTACCTGGTCAACGGTTAGAACCACACGTGACCTGCATGAGCTCTAAACCTGAGCCCTCGATATGGTCACGTTATGCTGGTCAGCATAACATGGATCTCCAATATCAAAGATGTACGCTGTAAAACAAGGCTGCATAATTTGGTCGACCTACTAGCTGGAGTATTGCCGCCATGTTGCAAGACGTCGTTTTTCGTCGCCGTCGTCGTAGGACGCACGCGCCCGCGATCCAGGTCGCTAGCCATGTTGACCATAAAAAATGAGTTGCATGATTTTCTATTTCTATGCCAGTATGTTGTTCTGTTCCTATAGTTATGGTGCACCTTCGGGCCGCCGAAACTGCGGTATGATCACTCATGTACAAACTGTCACCTTCTAAAATTGCATTTAATTTCTACTTTAAGAGCCATGTTTCAATCATCGTAACACTTATTTCTCTCCTGCTATCTGGTTACCACAGGTGCTATGTTCGGGTGATACGCACAGGGGAGTCTCGGGAGAACCTGGCAGATAAAAATGGATGAACAAACAACATGAAGTACGCTTAAGCGTACTTTTTCTTCGGTGATTATTTTTTTATCATTATTTTACTTTAATTTTATTGAGATCAAGACTTATTTGCGCCTGCATTCTCTCAAAAGTAAAACAAACAAAATGCCTACAAGTTATTCTCAGCTCTTGCAAAAAAAAAGGATAGAAAACAGTTAGTGTTACAACAGAAGTGTTACGGGATTTTTCATGACGACGTTAAAACAGACTGTTCTTGTCGAATCTTTCTCATTTGTATATGCTGCATGTTGCTGTCTACAAAAATAGTTCCAGTCACTGAAGTATTAACTGTCAGCAGAGGTGGTACGGTTTTTTCGTGGCATATGGTAAACAACTTGACAGCGAGAGCCTTTGTCATGTTAGCATCTATGCGTAGAGCATTTTATACGTCTTATTAGACTTATTGGGCGGCTACTGACTATTGAACGCTTACTGTAGGTTAATTCAGTCCATAGAGCGACTTGTTTTCAGTTTAAGCTCTTAGAGACATCGAGTCAGACATAATTAAACGCACGAAACTCGTTCATGTCATAAAAATATATTAATTATTCTATTAAATGTGCTGTCCTGGTCCCACATTTATTCCTTCCCATTCATCGATATATTCGCCTTGTCCATGTACCAACACCTTGAACCCTTCTGAGTACCTTCTGTCAGTGTACTCATGCATCTGTGCATCAAGAATGACAGTCAATCCGGATGAAACTCCAGCGTTATCCACCATTTTCACCTTACCATCAGTTCCTGAGTTGAAGGTATAACACATTCCTCATAGAGTTACCAAAGGAACAAAATCTTTGGGGAACAATCCAGTTCTTGTCAGCCAAACGTGCAGATGGGTCTATTTAATAGTTCCTGTAAGAATCTTCAACGACGATATTATGGGAATGTTGCTACGTTATATCCAAGAGATCTTGCTTCGTATAGTTTAATCGGACCGTGGGTAGCAGCAAAGCAGTGACAATCCACAAGGCCAGTTACCTCGTACTGGTGCAGTGACTGACCATGAGCTGATGTTTAAACCGCTGGTTGCAAATAGTGGGTTGTCGTCAGTCATGAGAATTTTGCTTTTGGTAAACAAGTTGAGAGAGCAGATCGTAACAGCTGGAAGGTCCATTTCTTTGAGATGTTTTCTGCTTAGTACAGTGCTTATTGGACGATTGTAGTATTTGTTAAAAACTCTGTAATCTGTAAATATAGAGTAACCACCTGGGAAAAGCAATAATACAAGCCAGAGCTGGCGATGTAGGTGTCGGCACGTGTCGGCACGTGTCGGCACGTGTCGGCACGTGTCGGCACGTGTACACCAACGAATTGAATAACACAAAAGATCGGCAATCGGAAACCGCCTGAGAGAGCAGCACGATATGAAGCCAGAAGACATCGCGCAGAGTTTTCGAATCTTAAGAAAGTGTCAGAACAAATTTGACTGACTTGTTTTTGAAATGTTTTTTATCAAAGAACTGAAACCAACGCTAAACAAACAGTACGATTCAATTCGCGCCAAATTATTTGCTTAGAGCAATTCTTGCTAAGATTATTTTATTTTTCCATTGTATATTTTTTAACACTTTTTCTCATATTTTATCACATTTTAGCGTTCGCCACATTTTTATCTATTATAACTTGTTTTTATCATATTTATGCTAATTTAGAAAATTTTACTCACTTGAAAATGACCTCGGAGAGGTCGAAACGTCGTGACTTTTTAAGATTTTCGACAAGTTGACACAATATATGTTACTGTCACAGATTCTACCACGAAAAAGATCTTTCTTTTCTTTTCTTTGTCATATTCGTTGTGCTTTGTTCTTTCGTTTTTTTTTTTTTTTGTTTTTGTTTTTGTTTTTGTTTTGTTTTGTTTTGTTTTGTTTTTCTTTCTTTCTTAAGGTCTTTCAGTGTGTTTTGTCTTTCACAAATATCACACAATTTGGTCAGTTTAAATCAAGTGACGACTGATATCAAGCCGGATGAGTAATATTGCGTCTTCTTCTTGCCAGGAAATTGACGAGAAAGTCGAAGAACTCACAGATAGTTTTTTACGCTGCATCCAAGAAATAATCCCATGTTACCTCCGATCTCACCTAGAGAGCGAAAGAGAACAATGCATTTAATGGTAGATCATAAAGTTAACAATCATTTATTCATTCTAGGCACCAAGGTTCATTGAGCTTAAACGAATATCTGTATTTTTATAACTTTAAGGATGAATGTCAAGAGCTACAAAGACGACGAACTAAAAAAATGGTAAAAGTTTAGAGGAAGTGGGCTGAGTCCAATATTTTTGATCAGTTGTGGTTGACCATCTGTTGATTATCTTAGAGCGACAAGTTTGCACAATTTCCCGATCAAGAACTGAAAATTTAAGTTCGTCGTCTTCGAAAACTCATTAACCCATTGCAGCTGAGAAGTATTTCTATTACTTTAAACCAAGCTGATAAAAGTAAGCAAAAACATTAGTTTCACCCAACAAAGAGATGCTATCATAAGCTGGTTTTTCCTCTTGCATCTCATAACTCAGTGAATTGAATCCCACTTGTAACAGCACCAGATTATCCCTGAGAAGTAAGAATAATATATATACATATATATTAATAACACATGAGTACAATAGTGATCAGTGTCAGTTAAACTCTTTTTGAGAGATTAAACAGATAACTGGCAAGACAGAGTTGCTTTTCTGCTTGAGTTCGCGTTTGCCGGTTTGAACTCTACTTCCAGTGCTAGAGAACTGAGGCATGTACCTATTGCACTATGCTTGCACTTGGGTTTATGTTTACGCGGCCTGGTCGTCTCCTGGCTCTTCAAGCATTGGATACTCTAATACTGTATTTTGTATGTATTTTTATCAACCATGCCAGGCGAAAGTGTAATACACGACATACGCTTTACGAAGAGTGCAAAACACTGTTTTTAACGCTCAACGACACAAGCATGTACGACTTTCCCCATGTATTACAGACAATCTAGCAGACTTCTTCTACAACCCAATAAAGGTGAAAATAATTTTCAAGTATCAGTAACTTGGATAAGCTATCTCGTTTTACCATTTTTAAAACATGCTTTATTGAAGAGAAAAATGTTTACCTTTGGTACTGCAGACTATCGTAGTAACCATCTGATATCAGTTTGTCAGCAGTACCAGCATCTGGGAAATTTGAAGAAGATATTTCAGAATGGTATGTACTTTGAAAGCAGGGCACGTGGCAGTCACAGATCTCCACATCTAAAGATATTAGATGAATAAATACATTTGAATCAGTGAGGTGTTAAGACCGATGTCCAATCTATGCGGTCTTCCCACAGTGATACACATTTCGCATTTGGCATAAAACACGTGATACAGTGTTTTCACCAATTTGAGACTACTAATCAAATAAACAGCCTGAACCAGTTGCCATGATAATTTGTAGGTTAACCTTGACTCTCTAAATCTGGTTATCAGATAAGTATATCTTTGCGCTTGAAAAGGGTAAAAAGAGTAAAGCAGTTGCCTCGTGATTTTAGACCCGAAGAAACAGCCGTGAGCCATATTCTGTGAAATGGCCAAATTGTGTGTCTGTCTCTGTCTATATCATGTCATTTGTTTGCACACTTTATAGGTTTATCCTTCGTGTTGTTGCTGTTTGGTGATTGAACATTGGGCCTCAGAAAGACCTGAAGTTGTGAATTCGTTCAGTGTCAATGTTAGGCTAACTCCCACAAAACAAAACCTGAAAGCAAGTATAAAAGATATGGACTTCAGGACACTTGGGGACGTGGTGAATGAAATGGGCGTCTTTGCACACTGGATTCTTGGAGGTAGCAGCGATTCTCTTTAGCTGTTACGCACGTTGAGATTCCGAAAGCACCTTCAAATGAAAACAAACAAAATTTACTTACGGAAATCATATAACTACCTTACTACTTTGGTGAAGAGCCACATGTACAGTCTTTCATTCCATACAGTGTTTTCAGGATACTATATTTGCGTTGCCTCCAGATACTAAATATGGGCCTCTCTTCCCATTCAATTTCAAAAGGAAGGGAAAGGTTGTCTAAAAATGATGGCAGACATCCTAGCTGACAGGACACTAGAGGCGGGTTTTCAAGTGTAGATTATCACCCATGATAAAAACATGGGTTTTGCACGTGATTTAAATTTACATCAATTATCGTGAGGGACCCAGAATAAAAGAAGTTGGTATAAGCCTATTCATTTGAATACAACTTACTGTGGGAAAATGGCCAATTTCCTCCACGAGACACGCCTGCAGGGAATCATGATAGTTGTATTCATCAAAACAAATATCCAGTCCAAGATGATGAATACAGCTACCATGATTCCCTGCAGACAAGTCTCAAAAAGGGAATTTGCCAGGAGAACCTTGACTGTACCTCGAGTCCTCTAATGCGAAAGTTAAATGTGTCAAATGATTTTAACTGCCGCAGTAACCTCAAGCCTCAAATATCTCTTACCGTTGTAGCCGGCTGGTCGACAACCACACACCTTTACGATGTTTTCAGCGTTACATTCAGGCATCCCTCTTGTGTGTATGTTGAGAACGTTTTCAGCGATTGTCTTGTGCAGTTTGTATCGTATGGTTCTTCCAAATTCTTGCACTGAGAAATTCAAAATCATTTTTATTTATGAACACCAGCTGGCAAAACAAAAATTATCAAGTAAGGAAAATTTGATAGTCAGTGGAAGTGGCCATATGTATGGTACGTAAAATCAACATTCACGTAGGGGCCAAACCACCCCCCTAATGTTTCATGAAGGCTATATTTGCTTGGTTTATATATTTCTGAACCAAGTTTGGCAGATGAGCTTTCTTTGTTCTCCAGTTTATTTTAATGTGGAAGTTGTGACAAAATGTCAGATTATGACGTCATAACTGATTACGTCACCAAAACGTGCTATAATTTTTTGTAAAATCTGATAAAAAAAAGATTATGTCATCTGAAAGGCCTTGACTTGAGCAGTAAAATGCCGGAAACCGTTTTTTGCTATGATGATTATTTTTCGAGATATGGTAAGTTAAATATTTTTTTGTTATCCCCCCCGGAATTTGCTTAACCATACTGTCCTTCTTAAGTCAGTCTCTCTGGTTTATTTTTTTCAGTTTTATTCTAGGAAGGCTAATAACCTAGAAAAATAGAAAGCTTGTTGTTGTCAAAAATCGTATGGTTTTAGAAATTTGATTTTCGGCTTTGTTAGGATGGTATTAACAGTAAAAGAACGGGTGACGTCACAGGTTATGACGTAACAAAACTAATTTTAACGCAGTAACACTAGAGGGATAATTTTTTATTCCGATTTTCTTCTTTATTTTTGCTTTAGTCATGTGGCACATCACATGTGCAACATAGCTGCATTTGCTGGAACAAAATTACCGCTCCAATTTGGGGATTTTTCTCTAGGGGCGACCCCATATTTTGCAGAGTTATTTTTCATATTTAAAAATGCCATATTTCATTTAATTTTTGTGATATGGACAAAATTTTTTTCAGGTTTCAACTCCCCTTGATGTGCTCTTTCGAACACATTGTAAAAAATATGCATATTAAAAACTTCAAAAGTGTCAAAAAACATGATGTCATCACCGTGACGTCACACTTTTGACATTTACTGACAATTTTCACGTAAATATAATTGGCAACAAGTCTCCTCCTCATCTGCCAAGTTTGGTGTAGAAAGAGTCAATACTTTTTAAGTAATGCGAAATAATGTGAAATACCCAAGAACTGACGAAACATTTGGGGGGTGGTTTGGCCCCTACGTGATTATGGTTTTACGCTTTCTGCTCGGTGAGAGACGAAGGAGAAACTCTGCTCGCAACCGCTCGTTCGTTTAATCAGTCGTCGTATCCAACCAGAAACAAATGAATTAAAAATACTTGTTTTTAGCAAGTTTTAACCGGTTTATAACTTACGAATTTAAGATAGGATTCAAAATGCTGTCTCTATGTGACTTTGCTGACAACATCTGGTACCCCATGATTGGCTACAAAATTGCAATTTGCAGCCCTGCACTGGGTTCGTCTTGTACGCATCAAATTCAAACGATCTTTGGCTGTTTGCAAGGCTCCAGAAACTATTGCTGCACAATTAATTCACCTAAAAAACTATCCATTGTCAAAGGAGCCTGATGTTAGGGTTCTTAGACTGGTTAGCTTCAGTTCTAATTATACCAAAACAGTTTCCCTGTCTGCAGCTCGGCAGGGGTGTGGCAGAATGCCGAACAGCAACTGCATAAAAGAGAATGCCCAATGCAATGTTTACTCGCAGTTAGTTTCATCCATTTTGCTTGCAGTCAGCTTTTGCTTTTTTAAAAGGGCCAAATATAATATAATGCAGTCCTTTCCAACAAATAAAAGCGGACCCCAAACAAGCATTAGTGAAACAAACCGCAAGCAGGGGCAGCGGTAGCTCCGCAGGGGTGTGGCAGAATGCCGAACACCAACTGCATAAAAGAGAATGCCCAATGCAATGTTTACTCGCAGTTAGTTTCACTCATTTTGCTTGCAGTTAGCTTTTGCTTTTTTGAAAGGGCCAAATACAGTATAATGTAGTCTTTTCCAACAAATAAAAGCGGACCACAAACAAGCATTAATGAAACAAACCGCAAGCAAACAATGTATTCGGCGTTTGCCGTTCTGCATTTGGCTTTCTGCAAAACATCCCTGCCGCAGCTAGTTTGCAGTTTGCGAACACGTGCTAGACAACATGGAGTGAAGCCAATTTTGGATGCATTCCGATCTGTTTCTTTGTCGCTATGTATTTCGCAAAAGTATAAGAAATTTCTCAATGCGGTTTCTCTCACAAATAAACGGTGGAAAAGTGACTAATCGTTCTCACAGTTAAACCGAAATTAACTGAAAATTTGATTGTTTGTAAACGTTTCGCATGACAAAACGTGACAACTCGCGCATGCACAATAGGCAATAGAGCAGTTGCTATCAAAGGTTCCCTCTTGTCTCACCGAGCAGAAAGAGAAGGGAATCTCTGTCTCGCAGAATATACAAACCCTTTTCCGCGAAAGAGCAATCAAGACGTGCTGTCCCACATTTATTCCTTCCCATTCATCGATATATTCGCCTTGTCCATGTACCAACACCTTGAACCCTTCTGAGTACCTTCCGTCAGTGTACTCATGTATCTGTGCATCAAGAATGACAGTTAATCCGGATGAAAATCCAGCGCTATCCACTGTTTTCACCTTATCATCAGTTACTGAATTGAAGGTATAACACATCCCCCATGGAGTTATCAAAGGAAGAAAATCTTTTGGGAAACAATCCGGTTCTTTCCAACGAAAATAACACATGGGTCCAACAAGAGCACTTATATTCTGGCTGTGGTGTCGAAAGAATTCTTCTTGGTCGGGACGATGAAATGATTTCTTCACTGTATCTAGCAGAACTTGTTCGTATTGACTTGTGCAATTTGGCAAACCAGAGGTAGAGTATACATACCAGGGTGGAGCGTAACTGCAAAGCAGAGACCATCCACAAGGGTGGTTCCCTCGAGCTCCAGAAGTCACAGCGCATGAACTGATATTTAAGCCGCTGGATGCAAAGAGTGGGTTATTATCAGTCATGAATATTTTGCTTTTAGCAAACATATTGAGAGAGCAGATCGTAACAGCCGCAAAGTCCATCTGTTTCAAACGTTTTCTGCTTAGTACGGTGTTAATTGGACGGTCGTAGTATTTGTTGATAGCACCGTAGACCATGGAAATATAGTAACCACCCGAGGTCAACATTAACACAAGCCAGAGTAGGCGAATGAGAATGTGGCGCTTCATGAAGAGAACGAATCCCATGCAGTGTTGTGTTATCCACAAACTCACGCCATATCTCTGTTGGGATCTGTTTATTGTTATGTTGAGCTTCCTTCTGGGGAAACCCTACCTCTCGATTTTGTACCTTCCAAAAGTCATTCATTTTCTCGCCCGTGCCTGATGAGGATAATTAGAGATTAAATTCAATTCAATTATTCATTCTGTTTCCCCTAGTAAGAAACAGTTTTTATACTTGTTACTAAAACAACTGACTTTGTTATAACAATAGAGTTGGGATGCATGGGTGTAAATATGATTTTTAACGCGACTCAAAGTAAATCGGCGCACTATTCTAGCTTGACGAACACTTGTTCAAGCCTCCGTTGTTCCGATGAATAAAATTCCATAGCTAATAGCTGTGCTTTTCATCATGCATTTTCATCGAAACTTATGGCCTGATGAATGCGATTTTTTCAAATAGTAAGTAAGTAAGTAAGTAAGTAAGTAGGACTTTATGATTTTTGAATTTTGGCGTGAAGATAAAGAGATACGATAAAGAGTTCAAGTTGTCAAACTGATGATTAATTTTACCTGAAATTTGGAATAGCAATGGTCAGAAAAAATCACCAAATTTTGATCATACGAGTTTGGCGACTGTAATTAGAAAATATTTATAAATATCACGAGTAGTGTAAATCTTCCGTAGAGTAACCCCCGTGATTACTGCTATTTTCATAAGATTACTCCTACTATTACGATAACCATTAAGAGTGAAAAAGTTAGGAACGCGCCCGTATCAATTTACAGTACAATGGAAATTAATAATTAACGATTAACTTGCTTCCTTTCATCTAACCACAATGAAGTATTTTTTTCAGTAATATAATAGATTTATTTATTTTTCGAGACGAATTATTTTCTGTGTGTTTGTCTCAGGTAATTGCTTTAGCATAACAGGACATAACAGGACATAACAGGACATAACAGGACATAACAGGGAGCGGAATGAATTTTATCATGTTGCTCGCTTACGAGGGTGTCTATTTTTTCGAATTGAAGGCTGAGCACATTTACAAGTACAAAAGGAGCTAATGCTTTGGCTGGTTTAGCAGAGTTACGTCCAAAATTCATTTATCCTGTTGTGGCCGGGCTCTCGCTGTACGGAATAATGAGCGACTAAGGAGCTTTGCAGAAAA
Source organism: Orbicella franksi (assembly GCF_964199315.1). Classification (NCBI taxonomy): domain Eukaryota; kingdom Metazoa; phylum Cnidaria; class Anthozoa; order Scleractinia; family Merulinidae; genus Orbicella; species Orbicella franksi. Next base: position 19,646,355 of record NC_138147.1, read on the forward strand.
TGAAATTTAAAGATGGAAACGAAAGGAAAAGAGTAAATGTCTCAGGGTTACATTTGAGACCTCCAGCTTTCGCGCAATGGAAGATGTGACAGTTTTAAAATTTGACAATTGGATACTGGGCAACATACTGTATAAAATGTGCCAGAAAACCACATTATTTGTCAAACAATCGCTTTTAAAAGTTTTTCTAAAAAGAGAAATTACAAAATCTCAAAGAAAAGACTAAACTTTTGTTATTTAGAACAGATAAACTGAAATTGATTGTGTCATTACTGAAATGCCAGTTTAACATAATCGTCAGAACAGAGCAGGTTTACTCGACGATGATCAACTTACTTTTCTCGTCTTTTTGATCATGAATCCTTCTTCGAGTTTTTGTAAATCCTCTTCTTCTTAGCAGATGAAACGGGGAATTTGCTTCTTCGTTACTGATGTTTAAATTCAGCTTCTTTGTCGTGAAAATATCTCAGAAAGTCCAAAATTATGAGGCTCCAGTTGCAGATGGCATTACCTCCAGTCAAACAGGGCTTGACATGCTGCCAGTCAGTATGAAAACAGCGCAAGGAGATGAATGGTTTCCAATTGTAATTGGATGGCTATGTTATTTTCTTGTCTCTGTTAGGTTCAGAACCGTGGGCCTGCTGAATTAGTCTTTTTAACCCCCAAAATACGTCATGATACCCAGTAAAATCATTAAATTAAATTGAGTTTTTTTTACGTGTTTCAAAATATGGGCTATTTTTTGCGATTGCGCTTTCCGTCAACCCTTTTAATTCTTGAGTTTTGGCACTGATTAAACTCTCGGGAGAACCCTCGAGAAACCTCAATTTGGATGAGGCCTCCTTTCAATTTTCAATGAGTCAGTTGTCTTACGTTTGACTGATAGTGACTAACATTACCATGATTAGCTAAGAGCCCTAATTCTATTCAGTACTAAATATTTCCTCATACAAGCCTTACAAATGAGATCGTTCCCCATTGTATAGTAATTGTTTGCTATAAACTAAAGAAAAGGAAATGTCAAGCTGTTCCTTTGCCCAAAAAAGGACAGAGAAATTGAAAAAAATAATAATTTTATAAAATAAAAAAACAATGTCAGTTCAAACTATGCATTCACTGCTCAGATTGCATGGCACTCCCGCTGAGTTTTTGTCTTGCCTTAAGCGCAGTATACATTAACACTAATTATAAACTTAGGTTCGATCCTTGCCTTCGCAATTTGTTAGTGTAGATGTTGAAATGAAAACTGGCGAGATTGCACGGCAAAAATGGTATGAACTGCGAGTGTTTGATGTATTATAAACACGAGAGATTTTGTTTTACCACACCGGCTTCCAAAGACCGTAAAGAGTAACAATACTTTTCACGGAAATGGGCTAAAACACTGCACATGTCTCGAATGTAAATACTAAAACTAAGTAAATACTAAAACTAAGGAGAAAGCAAAGAACTAAAATCGTTAAAATATATGCCAATTAAGATACGATATCGAAACACAAATTCCAAACATTAATACACGATTTCCTTTGTTTTCAACTTGATGAATTATTAACAAGTTTGAGAAAGCTATTCCCAAACAAGAGAAAACCGCTGGAACACAAGGCAAAAGGCTCGATGCTTTTATTGTTTAGGAGTTTTACAAAATGAAGCACATGTTTTTGACAATGTTTTTCCGCGTAAAATATTTTCTTTTCACCTGAACAACCAAATAGTGTTTGAATTTTTTTAATAGCACGTTTTTACTGTTTATCACAACTTACACTTGTAGTGATTGATTAAAATTATCTTCCTTCAATCATGCAACTTTGTAAGAATAAAACGGTCCAAGCCCTAACGTACAGAGTACTTTGGAGTATCCAAACACGCGTGTTTTTATCTATTAACGTCGTCAAAGTTAACGAAGTTGGGATCCTGTAAATAAAACCATTGATATAAAGGTGTATATAGGTAATCAAGTATGTAGGTAAGTGGTTTAAGCATCGACATTTGAACTTGCTTTTTTCCAATGCAGTGTAATACTGGCAAAAATTGTTCATCTACAAAAGACGCAATGCAATATTTCTATCATATTTTATCTGTTCTTGGCAACATCAAAGCTAGTGAGTTTGGGAACCAGTTATCAAAACATTGATATAAAGGACATAAAGGTGTATATGGGTAGTCAAGTTAATAAGTTAAAGTTGTCAAAGTATTTCTAAGTTATCTCTACCCCATCTGAACTAGCTTTTATCCAACGCAGGGTAATACTGACAACAATTATCGATCTACAAAAGATAAAATCCATTATAATATTTCAAAATTTGTAGAAATGTCCTAGCCTGTGTCTGTGTAGGGAGGCGCGTTTGCAAGAAAAATAAAACCCCGACACTTGAGCTTAATTCTTCTTCTAAAATTTACAATCAGCTGCACCAATAAATGCTACTTAAAGAACTTACCTTCGAAGTTACTACTCTGAACTAGAATAGGAGCTTATGTCTCCACTAGCTACGACCAATACCGCAAACTTAAATAAAATGCATCCCACGCGCCGAACAACGCATTCCTTTCAAGGAACTTTGTTACTTCTATTACAGAAAAGGTTTAACATATCAATTATTTTGTTATTCATTTCAGTCTCAAGAGAATAACAATAAATTCAGCAAGCGTTGCAATTTATGTGCAGGTCAAATGCAGCATTTTGTAGGGTAAAACAGTTTGAGAAATGTCAATGCCAGCGGAAAACGTCATAACGCTACGCTAACACCGTTTCGTTTGAATTTATTGGGCTTTCGCAAGTTTATAGGTTGAACTGTGTACAAACCTTGACAAAAGAGCAAATGTGAGTTGAATCAGATTAAGTCATTACCGCCATGATAGCTCAAGTGAACGGAAACGACCGTTGTTCAGTGATCAGTTTTAAACAGAACTTTGCTTGATGTACCTTATGTTCACATCGGTCAAAACCGCTCGCTTTGTTAATATAATGTGTTACAGCTGGTTTAGTCGTTATTAACTCACTATGAACAACAAACGACATGTTACTATTTTGCACGCGATCATTGACTCGGGTGGAACTTGACAATTTCCTTTCCTTGAAAAATTGTTAAATTAAAAACTTCCTAATTTCCTGTAAATTTTGTGGACTGATTGACGCGTTTTAGACATTCTAGCGGAGTTAACATCTATTTAGTCATTTCATTACGTTGCGAATAACAGTTCACTAGGCACAATGTCACTATTATTAGGAGACCATTTTAGTGGTAGGGCTAAAAAATCTGGCCAATACAAGTAAACGTTAAGGTCAGTGTTTCGCCATTTATTTTGCATTTGCGCGCCATCCCAGCAATAAAAGTGGTTGGGCTATAGCCCTACCAGCCCCTCTCTCTCCGTGTTCCCTGATTAAAATTATTTCAGCTGGCAAGAAAACTTGTAAACCAACAAGTTGGATAACATAAATTCGAGATGCAGCCTATATTACAAGGACTATAAGGAAATGGGGCGAAAAGCTGCACGTACCAATCATATGATGTAAATTGCACACCTACCACCCAAAGAGTCTTAACGTGTCCAAATAATTCTCGACATTATAAGTAGGCAATAAAATATCTTAAATTAAGGTCTCACAGAACCCTCGAGAATATGTTCATGCAAAATTGTGGCGTTTCACCTTCTGAAACGTTTAAGGAACGCAGAATTAACCTAACAGAAATATTGATTGTAATGATGATTGTTATTGTCAGGTGATAAAGATTGGCTCATGTACATCATCACTACCATGTTAAAGACCGATCGTTTTTTATGGTGATCATCTGGTCACGCCACAATCATCGGTGTAAATTGTTATTTTATGTCTACGCTTTCAGCTCAAGAAGTTTAATACCTAGAGTAAAAGGTGACTTATGTTGCGTCGTGACTAAAGCCACTTGGAGGTCATTAAAGGTCACTGAGGAAAAACTAAACATACATAGAAACATTGAATGTCCTTATCATCCAGTTTAGATTGGTGATTTAAAATAGGTTGCTTCTGTCATGGTAAAATCTACCGAACTACTTATGAAGATCAAATCCAAAGTTTTCGCCGCGGAAAAGCTAGGTTCAGTTACAAACAATGCCTTGTGTTAGGTCGAGTCAGTTCCGTGCATCACATACCTCCTGATAAGATTCACTGGGGATAGAGGGATCTCTCTATAAAAATCGCTCAACACAGTAAACGTCTGCATTAACAATCACCTACGAGCCTCAGTTTTCCCAAAACAAAAAGAGAAAATTGTCCACTGAAATTTCGCACTTGATTTCTTAAGCAGTAAAGAGGTCTGACAATAACTTAGAGAGGTAATAAAAGGGTATTTGAATCCACGTCGAATACATTCATCATATTTATTACCCCGCCCCAACTCTTCACATGGGCGAAATTTATCGCCCATAGTGACGTCAGCACAGCCATTTCCTTTTCATGGATGATTGGACTGTTTCTATTTACATGTTTGTATTTGCCTTCTATTACGTTTACGACAAAGAAGATATTGTTCGATTTCGTTAATGGTACAGATCACTACAGCTCAACGTTCAGTGTCGGTACATAGCTATCTTCATACTATCAAAACGATGCTGGTTTAGACATTGCTTCTCAGTGCTATCCTAACGGCGGTCGATTATTTGATTTATCGGACTGCACGCTCTACTCAAAACCAAGGTGAGCTTGTAACTTTCCTTAGGATCTGTATTTGCTCGCAGAAATCCTTTTGACAGATTCTGTTCAAAGGAGTGTCATATATTTGAATTTGAGATACCCCAGTACCATATTATACGAATAACCATAGCGAGAGTCGCAACGAGTCCATATGGATGGCTTGCGTGACGGCTTTACCCTCAACTTTGAATGGTAGCACTGTGTTTTAATGATCTACGTTTTGCATATTTGAACCCTTTTAGTTCAGTTTCTACAAATACTGCCTTCTTCGGTACAAAACATCTACTTTATATTTGAAGGTTATTACACTGGGTGGCTTATTTTTCAAAACCCAGCAAGGAATCAATAACATTTGCCTATATACACCATTTTCCCACGTGAAATGTCATAGACCTGCGTCTTACATCTTTGAATTTACTGTATTTGCATACTTTTTACCTTGATTTGTATTGCATTTTCGCCAACGTTTTGAATCTACGATACCATGGTTTAAGGGTGACATTGCCTTGCCGTTAATTTTTAGCTCATATAATTAAATTTCTTTCAAAGGAGTTCTCATTTATCGAATCACCGTCATACATTTTTAGAGGCTTGTCTAGATTGGTCATAGTTAAAACACTCGAGGCTAGTTCTTGTTCGACATAGACGTGCACAGAAGCACAATTAAATACTGCTTCACTACTTCAAACAAACTGAAAGAAGTACATCAAATGGCTTGAAAAGATAGCAAGTTGACAGCATCTGCCAATTTGTTTATCATTCAGATAATTTGTTATTCAGTAGTTCACACCAACACTTTATTTAGTGTTTTAAATAAAAATCAATGAATTGGTCCATGATAGCCGAGCAGAGTTCCGTGAATAGAAGACCTCCTGTGGTATATAAAAAAAACATCATAGGCTGAAACCATCATAAAAATGGTATTATATAATTTTGTATTCGGCATCTAATTTGTAAGTGTCTAAATAGTCATGTGACTGAAGGATCATTATCATGTTTTAATTAAACTTCGTGTTGCCAAAGTGATATGGTTCGCTTTGAACAACGTATCCTTCACCGCTTTGCAAGACAACAAAAATGTCCATTTTTAGTTTTAACTTAAGGGAATTTTTCCAGCTATTCATCTGAAGATCTCGCTACCCTCGCGCCACTGATGACTTCTAAGGTAAGTTCATTACCGTACATTTGCGATTTATTAGGATCAAACGTTAATCACGAAACTCAATTGAAAACGTTTTTCTGTATTGAAAGCGTTGGATCTTCATCTAAACACAAGCTTTATTCAATGAACGTTGTGACAAGCATTTGAATCATAGTAAATTTTATCTTTTTCGAAGCCTTCTTGTTTTTGTATGTGTCCAGTCGTGGTGTAAAGGTCATGACGCTATCAACTCGAGAATAATCAGTTATAAAAGGGTACAATATGTACAGTAAAAAGCCTCTGGAAATATATGTACATTTTGAGTCAATATGATATACTGTTTTGTCCGTCGGTTAATTATTCCATTTTCTAGTACAAGGGAAAAGACTCTTTGCTTTATTTTTTACTTTTTTTTCTAAAGACTTAACGTTCCTTTGTAGACTATATAAAAGGCATTATACGTATTAAATACTGAGTGAAGTTTGTGAATCAGGAAAGACTGCTGTTTGTGAATAACATTATCATGGACTAAGTAATTCCATGAACCTTAGTTCAAGAACATATTAGAAGGCCTAAGATATTCATAGACACATACTAACCTGGATTCAAGCACGCGCTAGATTGAAGAGAACTATAGGTGGGATATTAAATCTAAGACTTGACCATTTAGTCCATATAAAGTCAATTCCTAAGAACAAACCACACGCTCAAACTACACTGTATTGACAGTGTCTGCGTTGTCCCAAAATCTCCACGCTCTCGGACCTCTCGCGGACGAAGACATCACGGCATTTAGCTGGAAGTTGCAAAACAAGAAACAACCGCAATCGCAAGTTATAAACTAAAGCACAGGAGTGCATATAAACGCTGAAAGAGCAAACGCGAACAGACATTGCAATTTTAATGATTTTTCTTCCAGCCAACGCTCCCCAGAGATTACGGAAACTTAAAGCCTGACCTTGTCAAAGAAAACAATTCTGTTAAATTCTAATTTAAACAAAAGAATTTTTAAATTAGAGCGTATCTTTGCCGCAGTAAAATATCGACTAAATTCGTGGCATAAAAACACGGGTTTGACATGTTTTTATTGACTTGAACGGCTAATTAACAATTGTGTGATGTACCAAGAAGGAAATATCACGAAACAGAAAGTATAAATCACCAAACTCAATTCTTAATAGGACTATCGACGAAACCAAATCGGATCTGTTAAAAGCCTCTTCAAAACTTTTGTATAAAGGATTTAAAACAAAGAAACAAACTCCTCCAACCGCCAAAAGGAAGTTGAAGGACAAATATCCAGAGGTTATAGAAGACTGGAAAAAAATTTATTCTTTACCATTCACTGTCACACTTGAAACAAAAATTAGAGAGTTCCAATATAAATTATTAAACGATATAATTTTCACAAATGAGAGGTTATTCCGTTTTAAAATGATTGAATCACCAATGTGCACCTTTTGTTTGAAAGAGGTCGAGTCCCTCGAACATTTGCTCTTTTATTGTGATACAACAAAAGACTTCTGGCGGGCTTTTTCTTCTTGGCTTTCAAACCAGAATGTATCTTTGGACACTTTGACATTTGAAAATATATTGTTTGGAGTGTTCAACAACAACGAAGACTTTATTATCCTGAATCACTTGATACTGCTAGGAAAGTTTTTTATTTATAAATGTAAATTAAATAAAATTAAACCAACATTAACAATATTTTTAGCAAAGACAAAAACCGTTTATTACATTGAAAAAAAAATAGCTACCAAAAATAACCAACTTTATAAACATTACAAAAAGTGGGAAAAACTAATGCCATCTCTTAATAATAGTTGAGCTTAATTTGTAATTTCTCCTTCTCAGCATGTCACTAACTTACTTTCTTTTTTTTTTTTTTTTTTTTCTCTCTGTATTTGGGTAGCTGCACTATTGTAAACAACGCATTGTATATTCTTTAGGTATAATTAGGCTACGATTAGTAATTATAATTTGTTGTATGTAATCTATTGTAGTTATGACGTATTGTAAGTATTGTAACTAGTGTTATGTCTTGTGTTGTATTGTATGTATTATAACCCAAAATGTTGAAAAAAAATAAAAATTACAAAAAAAAAAAAAAAAAAATTCTTAATAGGACTATAACAGTCTGCTATAAAACTTATTCGACCGTCTGTTTATAATACTTCTAGCTTTCAAGTAAACATAGAACGACTTTTTAAAATAAGTATTTCGAATGACTTCGTTAGTTTCGGCGATTACAGCGAATAGAATAGCAGCTGCTAAAATACGACGTGAAAATGAGTGAGTGAAATACAATGGTAGTGCAAACAAAACGAAGAGGAAAGCAAGAAATTAACATGACAAAGTTGTTCGTTTAATAAAGAGGGTTTTCCGTCGAGGATTGTAAAACAGCCTTTGGAACATGAACCTTTCAGGTGTTAGCTGGTGTTAGGAGTCGGGCAAATTCTTGTCATTTGCTAAATGTTTACCCACAGGTGTAGCAAGGTGTCGGTTTCCTTCGCCAACATGACAGGCGTTACAACCTGCGCGGAACAATTTGCAAGCTACACGAGGGCATATAATGCATGGTAGGACACATTTAGCCGCTATCCCTTTCACCCCTTAAATGCTAACCGGAAGCAGACAGCAGTAAATAAATGCTAACCGCAAGCAAACACATTATATAAATGCTAACGCAAGCAAACGGCAGTGAATAAAAGCAAACTATATAAGTGTCCTACCATGAATTATATTCCTACACGAGCTCGAAATGTTTTGAGTATCGCATCTTTCCCACACACCATTGCTCACGAGAGTTGTTCAACGTAGAACTGATAACAAGTTTAACCTAGCGCACTTCCGCTAGAACTAAGGTACTGAGTTGGTTGATTGTTGCCCCAACAAAATCAAGATCTTGTTCGGATTTTAAAATTTTAGAAATTTGGCAACTTTGTTACTTCTTGTAATACTTTGCGAGTACACAGTAGGGGGAGCGAGATGAAAATCGGCTTTCATTCTTGTAAGAAGGAAGAAGAAAACTGAAATTGGCCCTTTAGTTACCAGCTGAATCCGCTCTGGTTCATCTTTTCTAACATTTGAACTGGTTTCTCAACAGAGATTCGCAGCAGTAGTCTGTACATGGTAGACGATCGCGGAAGTCAATGAAAATTAAGTTCCATGGAGGGAAAAACGAGTGACTTTGCAATGGCAAAATTTGAAGAGGAACAAAAACCACCCAAGCCAAATAACAAAAACCAGACCTCAGCTGAGATGTGGCGGGAGTTTGTGGATAACACGACATTGCATGGGATTCGTTATGTCTTCATGAGGCGCCATGTTCTCATTCGTCTTCTCTGGCTTTTGTTATTGCTTTCCTCAGGTGGTTACTATGTATTTACAGTTTACAGAGCTTTTAACAAATACTACAGTCGTCCAATAAGCACTGTATTAAGCAGGAAAAATCTCAAAGAAATGGACTTTCCAGCTGTTACGATCTGCCAACTCAACCTTTTTGCTAGAAGCAAAATTCTCATGACTGATGACAACCCACAATTTGCATCCAGCGGTTTAAACCTCAGCTCATGCGCCGTGACCTCAGAGGTTCGAGGTCATCGGCCATGTGGGTTGTCACTGCTTTGCTGCTGTGCGCCCATTTCTGAAGAAAAGGCTCTTGTTTTACCAAACTGCACAAGACAATATCGACAAGATCTCTTAGCTGTCATGCAGACATCAGGTCATCAGCCCAATATCGAAGAATTGTATCAGTACTACAGCCAGAACATAAGTGAATTCGCTAGAACCTGGTGCACGTTTGGCTGGCAAGAGACGGAATGTTCAGCAAAAGACTTCGTTCCCGTGGTAACTCCATGGGGGATGTGTTATACCTTTAACTCAGGTATTGATGGTAAGGTAAAATCAGTGAATACCGCTGGGGTTTCCTCCGGTTTGACTCTGATTCTCGACACACAGACATATGAGTATACTCAAGGAAAGTTTTCTGAAGGATTTAAGGTGTTGATTCATGGACAAGGTGAATATTTCGATGAATGGGAAGGAATCAATGTAGGACCAGGACAGCACGCCTTTATTGCTCTCTCACAGAAAAGGGTATGTTTGCAATCCTTTGTTATTTATAACAGTTATTGACCAATCATAGCAAGAGTTTAGCAATGCGAATAGAGTGACCTGTAAAAGTTGTTTGTCATGCCCTGAATTCGGTTCCAATTTCTTTGCTCTAGGGCCTAAAATCACTTCTGTCGCTGTCTTTTGTGGTTGGTTTCGGAATAATTTCAATCTCTTGGTAAAACGTTATTTTGGGGTCTGTGTTTACTTTGTTTACTCCATGCACGGTTAAAAATTACTTTTGTCTGTGCATATTTAAATTTGTAGTAAGACGCTAGATCGTATTTGTTCTGGATTTGTGACTTATTTTCACGCAGGTTTCAAAATTATTTTGGTCGTCATTATTCTTAATGGTTGACTTAACTTGTTTTTGTACAGTTTGAGAATTTGGAAAAGCCATACGCCACCAACTGCACGAGAAAAACGTTGAAAACCTTTTCTACTTACACACCAGAAGGATGCCTCCATGAATGTGGAGCAGAAGAAACTATAAACAAGTGTAAATGTCGAATCGCGGGCTATAAAGGTAATGTATATGTGAGACATGTAGTAATGTTGAGTCTAGTCCACTGAAAAATTAACACCATATGGAATCTCCCTCAAAAACATTTATATATCGAATATCGCTGCATACAAAAGGCTACGAAAAGTAACCCGCTTCCGTAACTGTTTAGCAGAACTAGGCTGTTGCAAATGGTTGTTAGTTTATTTTAGTTTTTATTCGTTTTTCTTTTTGAGGTTCTCCCGAGATTCGCACCTGCACATCACCCGAAGACGAGACCTGCAATTACGAGATAGACGGTGAGCAACAACTGCGATTACATGTCGAGGAAAAGGTTGTTGCTATTCATCGTGGTAGATGCAATAATAAAGTGTATTATCGTTTGTCTCACGATGTAGCAGCAGGCGACAAGGTCGACTGATTGCACGGTATCATTTATATCACAAAGGTCGGCTGTGATTGGTGCATTTCGATCCTCCTATTGTTCCATTGTTCCGGCGAGTAGCTGTTCCCTCAGTGGTCCGCTGTCGTACCGTTCTCCTGTTGTTGTGTATTTTGGCCGGTCTCGTGGGTCTCACCCACGAGACCGACCACTATCCTATCTGGAATGAGGTCAAGTTTATTGATCGAGATCCTCACTCGTACACACGTAGGGTCAAGGAAGGTATTCACATGAGACTTCACCCTAATAACATCAACAGGGATAGTGGAATTGAAATTCCACTAAAACAGCAGACCACTGAGGGAACAGCTAATCGCCGGAACAATGGAACAATAGGAGGATCGAAATGCACCAATCATAGCCGACCTTTGTGATATAAATGATACCGTGCAATCAGTCGACCTTATCGCCTGAAGAAGACTAGCAGTAAGCAGTCGAAAAGTCGCGATCTACATCTCAAGAAACAATGATTTTTCAACGTGCATGTTCTGATAACGAGACGAATCAGGCTATTCTCTATTTCAAGAAAATTTCTTGCTTCATAGGCCTGGGCAAGTCCGCAAAGCATCGTAGTGCTTCTTGTGAACTTAAAAACGCGTTTTTCTACCAGTGTTGAAATGGGAAATTGCTGAGAAATTCAAGAAAGTCTGCACTTGTAAAGTCTGAACAATGAAATAGTCAAGACAGATTTGAAGCAATTAATTCAAAAGTTTGCCTTTCCGAATATTCCCTTGAGAAATAAGCAAGATGAAATGCGTGTGATCTCTAGATGGATATACTAGTGATGATGTCTTTTTCTGCGCAGCATCTTTAGACGAGGACATCTGTGATTGCCAAGTTCCCTGTGCTCAGACTAGGTACAATACTGAAGTATCTTATTCAAGGTTCCCCGACACTGGCACCGCTAATGCACTTATACTGGATGGCTACTATGACAACGAGCAGTACCAAAGGTAGTGTGATTTGTCCTCGATGTATGTCAATCCTGTTTGTGTAACTTTTATAGAGAAGTAAGTCATAGATGAAAGGTCCGCATACTATACTCAGCGGAGCATGATACGACGTTGAGTTATTTCAGTCAATTTTCAATTTCATTTGATTTTCATCCTTATAAAATTATCAAAGATAGTGGTCGGTATTTACTAAATTAATAACGTGGTTTAAACTACCTTTTCCAAAATAAGGCCCATAACATATGATAAATATCGCACATTTTGTTATTCATTCATTATTCTCACTTCTCAGGGATAATCTGGTGCTGTTACAAGTGGGATTCAAGTCACTGAGTTATGAGATGCAAAAACAGGAACCAGCTTACGATAGCAACTCCTTGTTTGGTAAGAAACGTTATTTTGTGCAAGATTATAGTACAGACAGATTTTTACAACACCACCCTCTCGTTAACGCTATCTGTTTCCTATACACTTTCTAATTCAACTAAATGCGGAATGACAAATGACTGATTTGTAAGTATAGCGCTTTTTGTAAGTGATTGTTAAACGATTGAATGATGTACAAATGGCTTGCTACTGAAACCTATGACAAACAAACAAAAAACTGACTTCTTTTTAGGTCTTTACACATCCAGAGCACGTGATTAACCATGCTGATCTTTCACACCCTTACGTAATTCTGTTAAAGTTGATATTATCTTTAAAGGTTTTTGTTTTCTTTCCTTCTGTAGGTGAGATCGGAGGTAACATGGGATTGTTTCTGGGATGCAGCCTTCTGACCATTTGTGAATTTTTCGACTTTCTCGTCAGTTTCCTAGCCTCAAGAAACCGTCAAACTACTCATCCAGTATGACTTCACGCACCCAGAACACCGAAAAGGGCTCTGGTTTAAATTGCAACAGTCAGGTTCTTTAAGCGAATAAAGGACAAAGTGAAGCATTTATTACTCAGGATTATACCATTGCTCAGTTTATGAATTCATTACAGTTCATTACGTTTTTATAAAAGAGAACAACCTTTGATATATGAAACTAACGTTACATAACGCGTATTTAACAATTCGCTTTACATCTGTAAGTCGTTTATTTCACTAGTTTCTATTATTTTAGTTCGAAGTTGTAATCCAGTTGTTACGTAATAAGAAAAGTTGCAGACGGTTTCATCTGTTTAATACAATTTAAATATTCTCCTATTTTATAGATCGATGTTTTGGAAGACTTCAGTTTCCTCCAACTTAATTGCTAGCCTGAATTTGAGTTCTTTACAACATTTCTAGAATATTCACTTTATTTAGTTTGTTGTACGGCTTGTTCTTTGTCCCTACATACATTGCAAAGCTATTTTGCTCTTTACTCCCTCTCATACTGTCATTATATTATTTCTCAACGAATCACATTTAATCATTTAACTCGGATTACAATAGAGTACAATATAGATAGATAATCACATAACGAAACTTGCGTATGTAAGGCTAGCCATTGTAAAATTCTCACACTTTTTATAATCACATTAAAAATAAAAAAAGATTTATTAATGAGTGTGTGGATAGCATGTACGGACAGCAGATCGCACAAATGGAGTAAGAATAAAGTGTTGCTTGGCATTTCTTTGCATTGTATTGTACCAAATACCAATACCATTGCAAAAAAAATATATGGTAACATCAAGGGGTTGTTTCACTGCTTTTTAAAGGGACACTGTCACGATATATTTGCTTAAAACTGTCATAAATTTACCTAAATTTATGTAACAAGAACTTGATTAGCTCTAACTAAATGATGAAAAGAAATTTCTTGAAGAAAGTACACACTGCAGCAACATTTTTGCAAAATTTCAACGATTTTCGAGCCAAGCTTGAACTTTTGAAAAACTGCCATCCTGACACTTTTTCAAAAATCCATATCGCAATCCGTTTCCATCCTCGCCATCGTTAGTCATCCTCACTTCCTAATGGGTTTTAATCATTTGTCGAGCACTGCTCTGCAAAATAAAACCATCATTGCTCAGCTTCCATTCATCGACATATGTTTTTGAGACTTCCGAAATCATGCTAAAAGTGGTGACAGTGTCCCTTTAATCACAGATGTCATTCAGAGGGTTAAATTATCGGATATGGCCGATTTGCTGTTTTTAACTAACCTGGCAAAGTTCGTTCTTGTCTTTGTAACCTAGCAGACTCCATGACTCTATTAGCCGGCGAGCCCACGGAGATCTACTGATGCACGAGTATGAAATGGCTCCTGGCTAAATTGACACGTACGGCGTATACAAAGAGCATTGAGACTTCCCATGTGATGTAAAATGCGTTTTTAAGAACCTACTTATTATTATTATTATTATTATTATTATTATTATTATTATTATTATTATTATCATTATTATTAGCCTCAAAAGAGAAAGGAAATTGAGGCAATTAATATATCGCCAAACTGATAAGAAACGGCAGATCTAGGGGCAGATCTTTGTTTAAAACTGAAGAGGGCATTGAGATTGTAATTCATCATTACATGACCATCTCGGTGTGCAAACTGCTTCTATCCTTGTAGAACATTTACCTTGTATAACGGCCCTCTGCCACGACAGCATTTGGGAAGCAGCACAGCTAGTAAACAGAAACCTTAAAAAGTGCGGAACAGTCTATCACATCCATTGCGAACAATGTGACCAAGAAAATGTTGGCGAAACCTCTTGTTTATTAGAAGCTTGAGTAGAGGACCATCTTTCGAGGAATTAGTCGGCTGTTCATGATGAACATTGCCAGCTTACGGAACATCCAGTGGATTCTAGCGAGCCAAAAGTTCTGCCACGGAAAGCAACACGTTCAAACGTCGCATAAGGGAGGCAATCGAGATCCGATTACGAAAGCCCTCTTTGAGCAGAGACAATGGTTTCGAATTACCCAACATCTGTGACACCATTTTAGCTCCCTCGAGACAATACTGAACATCATATAACCCTTCTTAACATTCAAATTTTTATTGTGGCTGACGAAGTTCGGAGGAACCGAACTAAATATCCTACTTTTTAATAAGATTTTTAATTGCGCTCTCAGTGCAGAGTGTTTTTTTTTATATATTCTAACACTGATTTTGAACAGAGTTATCAGACTCGACGTTCATGCACGATTGTTGCTATGGAGGCAACAAGTTATGTCTCAAATAGCGGTGTAGTGGGAAGAGCTTTTAAACTCTGACTGTTTTGCAAACAGTTTACTTTGAATTCATGTGTAAGCGAAGAATAAATGCTAAATTAAAAGCCCCGAGAATGTTACGTCTTGAGCTTTGCCAATGACTGGTAATCGAATCACCATGGTTTAGCTCCCCTCACTAGGAACATAAAAAGTTAGTTTTATATGTTAACTTTGCTTTGCTTTCCAAAGCTTGTCATCTCAACGAATTGAAAGGTTTGTGGACAAGAGTGATTTCGTGTGATTTAAATGCTCTTGGTAGGCGCTCCGAAGTGCCCTTGATGTATGGCACTGGAGCATACTCAGTATTAGTCTAGCAATGGTTTTGTGAAATAACAGTGAGATGTTATGTTTTCATTCCAATTTGTAGGATAGATATATCGTAATATTTCCAGTCCTCCTCGTGGCACAGGAATATCCACCCTTCCGAAGCGAACTTTGGGGAGAGCAGGTGCCAAAAACGACGACGGGAAAGAATGATATTTTTTGTAATTTATGAAAAACAACCAAGACCACAACCCTGTACGCTGAACTATGCCATTGCAGTTATAAAAGGTATAAACTTTGACCACAAGATCTTTGAACGGGTTCCTACGAAAATTCATTGAACCTTTGATAAACAAACGTTCTTTGTTGCCCGAAACAATGAAACCTGCAGATTTAAATGGTGCTAAAAATTTACGCCACGTTTTATCAGTAAAAGCTCGGTTTGCGAGAATACCAATGTCAACAGAGTTTCCGCTCATTAAAGGATATTTTAAACGGCGCATCTCCCAAAGCGTTCCGTAAAAGAGCCAATGAACAATGTGCATTTCATCTAAAATTTGAGACACTTGGTTTGTGATGTTCATCAGATGTCTCCTACCTGCAGAACCAACGCCACACTTTTCTTTACTTTCCCATGGCCGACTTTCGACGAAGAAAGTTGAGTTTAAATTTACATGAAGATACACCATAACAAGTAGTACAATACAGCCTAGTATGAGAAGTCGTCGCCAAGATCCAAAAAGCCTCCAACCCGTTTGTTTAACAAGTCGTGCGGCGTGTAGCAGGGGACATTTACCTGTTGCCATAACTAAAATTCTTCCTCTCATAACAAGGTCCTTTTGTTTACCAGAGATCCATAAACCATTGTATTGTACCATCGCTACTCAATTTAGGGCAGTGTTGTATGTATATTTGGGCAGGAAAAGTTAGAAGCTGAATTTCGGCAGCATGACAGGTCGCCTAGACCAGAGTGCACCGAGAGCACTAGGTCAAGCGCTTTCCTCGTTCCAGAGCCCTCTCTTAGATTAGGTATGTCCGGCGCTCTGATGAAATCTTTACATACAGGTTCCTTCGGTGGTCTAGTATTCGTTTTATTTCCCTGTTTATTCTGGTGAAACTGACCTGCATTTCCAGGTTGAGACTCGATTGAGACTGCCTTTCCACCGGCGGATGCGAAATCACTGACCAGAATGAAAATGGGTTACAGCGATGTCTGAAAAAAGAACTGAGAATAGTAATTTGCGATTACAGTTGAACTGACATTTGTATTATTATGAGTAGTTACTAATTAGCCACTGAATGGCTGATAATAACAGAAACGGCGCTAATAAAGAATCTCGCAAAATTCACATCAGCGCAAATTTTAGCTACTCAAGTAGGGTCCCTATACTGGACAGGGAGGTTATTTCGTCTTTTTTTTAGCTTTAAATAATTTGCACCACGATTGACGCTACAAACAAAGTAAGCTTTCATATATTTTCAATCTCTTTGCTTGGAAACGTTGAGCGATTCCAAAAAATATCTTGATTTTGGACTGGGCATACATTGGAATCCATAAGAGATCTTAGCGATTTTATGTTATGCTTTAAGCTCTGAAATTGTCATTTCCGAAAAAAAGATAAAATACATTTCCTGGTGAATCTGTGAATGCTTCTTTGTTCCTTTCGTCTATCTCAATCGATCTTAATCAGGTTTTATATTCACAATCTTTACTTCCGCTACCAGAAGGCTTTGCAAGCTTTTTACCACAAGAAACCTTTGCGCGTATGACATCATAACCAATCCTTACAGCGAAGGGGTCTGACGGTTTGTAAACCGGCATTCTTCAAATTCCTCTCCACGTTTTGTCCAACTCAATTTATTTGATTTGATTTCACAAAGACCATGCTGAATCGGGTATGGTTAGTTCCCTCTTAAATCGGTAAAAAGTAGTCGAATGAGTCAAATTAATTATTGAGGTATTACACTAAAATGGAGCGTGAAATAGCTTGTGCGCAAGCGCGCATTCCAGTAAAAGTTTTAAAAAACGCTTTAGCATTCTGTAGTTGTAAATATGTTTTATTCATAATTTTATCGTAAATATACACCAACGGGCTTGACGGGAGCGTGCGGAAAGTGAAGTCTGCAAATTTGATTGAAGTCTGTAAATTATTAAAAAAGGAATAAAGTTTTGTTGTTTTTTTTGTTGTTGTTGTTCTTGTTGTTTTGAAGGTTGATAGACTATATAATTTCGGGCTTTGTAATGTAATTTCAATATACCAATGGAATACATTTTAACTCCAGACATTTGCAATGACATTTTTACATAACTATTGAGTGAGCACTTATTTATATTTACCTCATAGAAAAAAAGGAAGGAAGCGTGGAACTTCATTTGGAAACTCTGGTGAAGTTTTTCTTTTTCTTGTTTCACTTTTATCATCAGAGATCTGGCTGTTCATATAAAGCCTAACGCATGCGATTGTCTATACAGTTTCTAATCAAATTAATCTCGCTTCTAACATCAGGCGCTGTATACATTTGAGACTCCTATTGGTTTCTGGCTTGGACAGTGAACGCTTTTGTCATTGAAATTTTCGGCAAATTTCGCCCGAGATTTTTACCTCAAATATTCAGAACCTCCGTAATCACGCATGGCTTCCGGTACTACTATTGTACAGATACCACTGGCACGTAACACGCGACATTTTGGCGGGTCTCATATCCAATGGTGCATATCGTAACAAGCCCGCCGCAACGTATGGCTAGAAAGCGAGGACAGATTGCTGCTGGCGTGGATTTTAACAAAACATGAAGGCGTTTCACGACTTGATTGTTTGCCTCTGGATACTTGCACTCGCCTTGCAAGATCTTAGCACGCGCAAGACTTTCACACAAGGTAGGTTTATGATAAACATTGTGTACAGAACAGCAAGACATGATTGCATATTGTAAACCGTGTAGGTGACAAACTCTGACACTTGATGAAACCTCGACTAAACTACACCACAGTGTATAAAAAGAGCTGTCCTTGGCAACCGAGCTATTTTGAAACAATTCACAAATCCGCTGCATTCGAGTCAACTTCAGATAGTTTTCAGAGTTTAAGCAACAGTCACCGACGTCAGTTTGACCCAATTGTTTGAGAAACTTTTTAATAATTTGACCTCACAGTGTTTAAGCTACGTTTTGAATCTTGATCACTCGATTTGTTGATCTCTGCATTTATATTTCGTCTCTGTTTCAAGTTAAGCAAGAATCAAACGCGCTTTTATTCTATAAATCAGAAGTGAACTAACGATGAAATGAACCATTATTAGAATCGCTCGAATATTAAAGTTAAAGACAGAGCACTCTTTAAACATATCTTTCTTTTGACGTTTGTTGTTGTACAATAAATGTCAAGAGACAGAATTTTCTCTCGTACTTAAAAAATGTTTCGTGATTGAATTCGTGTGAAACACAAAGGTCCAAAACGTTTCGTTGTGATTTTACTTCTAAACATGCCACATTAATGCAAATCAAGATCACCAAGTCATATGCCATATCTTTTTATAAATTTAGCATATTTTTGAATAATGTTCAGTTGGCCCTCCAAAAGCATTGTACGGCTGTATGTTCGCTATAAGTGTGAAAATAGTCACACAAGGTTATCCCGTATACTTAAGAATCCTGTTGTTTTGGACTTTTTCGTCAACTTCGACCTCGACTTGAATTTACTGTGAGTAACCTGTTCTTTTCTTGCGTGACTTTGATTTTTCTGTCACGCCATATAAGTCACAAATGACTGGAAATCAGGGAGAAAGAAAGCTTGTCTCAGACCGCCTTAACGTTACGATTTGAGGCAAAAGTCGACATCGGTAACGACGCAAGGTCTATGTTATTACACAAACATGTTATTGTATAAACAATGACGAAATACATGCAGAGACACGTATCAGAATTTGTGGTTCAAGTTGAAAATATCCAGAAAGCATGGAAGAAGGAGAACCGTCTAGATCTGTGGCACCCATGTGACAACTTTTTGTCAATAACTGGAAAACAGAGGCAAAGTAAGCTAGTCTCAGACAACCTCAACGTCTGATTTTCGGGCAGAAGTTCCCATCAATACCATTAATATTTCCTGATCGTTATGAACAACCAGAAAATCCATGCGGACACTCATTATATCATTAGTCAACTTGAAATACCCAGAAAACAAGAAAGTAGAAGAAAAGTCTGGCGCCATTTTCGAAGTTGAATACGGTACACAGTTATTTTACGAGAATCTAATGTCAATTTCCAAAGGAAGAAAACAACTTTATTTCTGATCGTCAATTATTCACTACCTGTTATATATTTCGCATACACTCAGTAAAAGAAAGAGTAAGGTGAGATGAAATTTTGTTCAAAGGATCACACTGAAGCATTCCAATTACTTTCGATTCCCTGATCAGTGAAAAAACGCAGTCATCACCATGTTGTTGTCAACAGAATTCAGTCAACACCCATCAAGTCATGATTCGTAGGCCAATTTTCCCGGAAGCCGCATTTAATATTGCTTTAATTGTTTAAAGTGGTCTTGATTAACTTGATTGAAAGATTTTCCTTGCTCGGCTGTACTTCACGAAACCACTTCAGGACCACTTAAATTCCAAAGGTGTTTTTTCTCTCTTAACTTGATGAAAAGGTGTCCTGCAAAAGTGCCTTCAGGTCTTCGAGACGAATAACGTCACGTTACTTGCATAATTAGAACTTTTGTAGCTTTAATCTGCTGTTTCAATGCAAATCCAAGCCAGTCAAACATTTGATGTTCTTGTACAGGTCTTCTTGGAGGTGTGGGATGTCCTGTTATGACTTGCAAATCGATTTCGGGCATGAAAGCGGAGAAATAAAGAGCCATGTTTAAAAAAATTTTCAGTTGCTCTCCTGACATACGAAACCAGTCGATGGCGCTGCGCAATATCTTTTCAGAACACGATAAAACGATATACATCTACCATGCATTAGCCATTTTACCCTGTTTTCTGAAGGCTCAATGTTGAATGCTTGTGATCAATTAGAAACAAGCCGCTGGCTTTTACTGAAAGATGCCTTTCGTCAGAATAGAGAATGTCTGTTGCACGATAATCAGTGAACTAAATAACCCTAGCATTTCACATTTTAAACCTTGCGTTTTTACTGAAGTCACCGACGTCTACCAGTGTTTTTAGTACAGTTAGTCGTAGGATTATACAGTGGTATAATTTAATGCTAATCTCCTTATTTTCAGTTATTGTATTTAACGTTTCTGTGCGTGTTTTCTTTAGTTAGCTACCGACTATTTGATTGACGGTAGCGTAAAACGCATTTGTCGGTTGAGCTTTGAATTTTAGAGTCCGCATGTTATAGAAAGGCGCAGTAATACAACGCGTGGCGACAATCTAACATGTCATGGAGACCATCGGCCATCTTGTTTTGTCCAAATCACATATTTTCTTCCCGTTCTTTGAGCGATTTTCAGTTTGGAGCGAGAAAGTAAAAAAGGTTCCCAATCGCTATGAAAATAGGAATTTTTTCTGTCTTCTGATTTAGGAAAAAGGAGAACAAAATTGACTTATCAAGTTGATGGACGAGGTTTTCTCAAGATCATCTTACTAACTCTTCAACTACATGTTCCAGTCTTTTCTTAAACTTATTTTCTCTTTTGGCAGGACGACAATGCGAAGACGTGCTTCCTGACTGTGCATATCACTTCAATATGAAAGACTGCGACAAATACAGTAGTGTTACCAGAAAATATTGCCTCAAGACATGCAGCTACTGTGAGTAAATAACTCGGACATCTTCCCTACATCTATGTTCTTTAGTTATTATGTTGAAATTTTAATTTATCAATTAATTGGTTAATCAAACTATTAATTTAGAAATCATGTCATTTAACTCATCTTATAACTCCAATTCATAGCTTTTGATTTTTTGTATACTTTATTTTAGTTAATTCAAACCACAATATAACAATATTCAGGGTTTTATTTACTACTGTATTTTAGTTTTTCCAAGCTACAAGGTGATATTTCAAACCTATCGACTACTAATTGCGAGTGGACGCATTTCAAAAGAACTGTGTTCCATAAAATAATACTCAATCATTTTATTTGTTTTTACTATATTGTAGTTAGTTTTTACACTTAACTCCCAGATTTTTGAGGAACAAAAGAACTTGATTGGGTAATCACAATAATATTATCACTAGAGTAGCTAGTAGTTTACATTGTGACTCGTGTAAAAGATATATCAAATAAACTGAACCTTCATAATAATCCCAACCGTCAGTGGGTGACTATGATCTAAGACATGTAAGGGACGACATAAGAAAAAAACCGCATTTTTGATTTACTCTGTTCACTTGTTTCGTTTTTTGTTTTTTTTTTTGTTTTTTTTTTCACAGGTCCAACAGCGCCTTCAACAACATTGTCACGTGAGTTTCAAATAAGTAAATAACAAATCAATAAATAAGTACTGAGGCGAGTAGGTAGGTAGTTATGCAAGTAGGTAGTAGGTAGGTATGTAAGACGGAGGGTAATAGGAAGGTGTGCAAGCAGGCAGACATACACATTGACACTGGGCATGAGCCAAGCGCGTTGAAAGGTAGGGCTTCCTGGTAGTGATTGCTTGTCAGCTGCACATGACTACGATTTCGTACAAGTGAAGCAACAAGGGGAATTACTACTCTTCTACATGGACTGCTAGATATCCAAACAATTTTCCAAATTCTCAATTGGGAAATAATAAAACACCACGAGTAATGTGTGTTTTCTGTTTTATAAAATGTATTTTTTGAAAAATTAAAAAAGGCTCTATCTACGAAACAACGTTCACTTCATGAAGCCTGCACAGGTTTTTCTTCAGGTTGCTATAAGCTTCTTTTCTTCACATGACCTAAGCAGTGACTAGCTTTTCTTGTTGTGTATATTACAGCATGTAAAGACATCTTGCCAGACTGTGCAGTGTATATCAAGTCTCCGTCCCAGTGTCATGGCGCTCAAGAGTTCTTTACCAAGTACTGCCCAAGTACATGTGGCTACTGTGGTAATTATCACTGTCATTTGGTATTTTAAATAGCATTATTTGATACTATGTCTTTCGAAAATTTACATTCCCCGCCATCCGCTTTTTCTCCTTCTCAAAAAGGATAGGTTTGTTTAAACCAGTTGCGCAACAGCATTTATTAGCCGGTGAGATGACTTTTTTCGTGATATCAAGAATAGTCCAGGGCGAGGGAAGTGTTGTTCGCGAGGCCAAAGACTGAAACTGATAACGCTTGTCGAGATGCGGGAGAAATGAAAAAAACTCTGGCTGTGTTTCTGCGCTAGACAACTGACAAAATAGCCTGAGTAAGTACTTACGAAACGAATGAATAGTGCTTTTAGCACGCTCTGACTGGCCCCTTACACTCTGGATGTCCTTTGCTATTCACCTCCGAACAAAGCAAAATGGCTTCCCTGTTTACATTGGTAACAAAAGCTGACTTTTCCAGAAATGAGACCACATGACTTCGTTGGGTTATCAGAAGGGTGAAGAAGTGTTAACAAGTAGTTGTTCTAATAGTGCCATTCATGGGAATGATGAAAATCTGCCGGGGAGGGAGATTATCGAGTTACCCAAATAGCCTCAAAACTCATTTCCTGCCTAAGTCCTGGTTGCAGCAGCCTCGTTAGAAACTCATTAAATCCATGCAAGGAGTTTGACTCAAGCCTGCAAATAATTCGTGTTTGTATTCAACTTGATCAACTATGATCACACAGAAATTACCAATTATGCAATTTTTAACCCATTCTGATTGATAACTTCCCACAGCATGTGATGATATTCTAGAGGACTGCTCGTCATACGTCAGTGATCCAAATCAATGTCAATCCTCTCCATTTTTCACCAAGTACTGTAAAAGGACTTGTAATATCTGCGGTACGTGTACTTACATTCTTGTATCTTTTACCTAGTTTTCTTTATTTGCTCCTTTCCTTAAATTCTTTCTTCCTTTGGCGTTGCATAGTACTACTAATGTCTTCATAGTTCGTTATCAACCGAGGAAATGAGATCTTTCTTTAAAAATTAAAAAAGCACTTTTTCATGAAAGTTACGTTTTATCCACCTTTGAGGAATGTCAAGTTGGTTTGGAAGCGAAGTTTGCAAATTTAACTTAAATACTTTAGTATAGTGCTGGTAGGTTTATTGTAATGGTTTCTAGTGCCATGGGTTCTGTCTTTTTTAACAGAGACATCCACAGTGTCAACACCAGTGACGTCTGCTATGATTCAGCCCTCCCCATCAACTCCAACCCCGCTAAAACCACCACCTCCATCGACAGAAGCTTTATCAAGTCAGTCCTCTTTAACAGATTCTTCTTTAACCAAGTTTTCATCGACAGAATCTCCTTTAACTAAGTCTTCATCAACAGACCCTTCTTTAGCTGAGTCTTCATCAACGCAGGAGTCTCAATCGCAGATGTCTCAATCAACCGAGTCTCCACTATCTCCGTCATCTCCTTCGCCTTCACTGACCAACACACCTTCAACTACCGAAACCACTATTCAACCAGGTCCTTTAGGTACTTAATTAATTAATTAATCAATCAATCAATTAATCAAAAAAGGCGCTAACTGCGTTTATGTCTTAGCAACTGAATAAGCGATCCGACCGACTGATAAAAGAGTTTAGGTAATAGTGAAACACCGTTAACATAGTCCCTTTTGGACCATAAAATTTTTGTCCTGTTAAACAGGTGTCCATAAATGAGTTCTTAAAACAAGAAAAAAACTGACGAGGCTGTTTTCTTTGAGACATAAGGTGGCTGTTATAACTACGTGATTGTAAGGTGTGATGTTGTATGGTGGCACTCCACTAAAGTTCTATTGTAACAATCTACTTCTTTAGTAAATATTGCTCTTTGCAAGCATGGGTTTTTTTTAACAATTTGTGATGTGGACTTTTTCAGGTTGTGCGGACATTCTTCCGGACTGTGCGTCAATGGTTGCAAATGACAAAGATTCCTGCAAAACCCGTGAGATGGAGGAAAACTGCCCCAAGTCGTGCAGTTTATGTGGTAAGAGTGGAAATGCTAAAACAAAATGGTTATCTTAATGCTGTCATGTTTCAGTGACAGATTCAGCAGCAGTAGCCTGGAGGTTATGAAATGCCATACTCCCTGCTTGTAAGTATAGACAGGGCCGTAACTAACAACAGGCAAATAAACCGAGGCACTTGCCCCGGTCATTGTTTTTTGTTTTTGTTGTTTATAGTCATCAAGACCACCCTAAATACTTAGGAAGAGAATCTAACCATGATCATTGCCTCAGTCATATTTTTTAATGGACATTGCCTCAGTCGCGGCGTCAGCGGATTGCAATTAGCGATATTTGGACAGGCCTTTTAAATATAATGAGTAGTTTAATTGCCCGAGCTCTCATGCGATTACTCATTTATCACATGAATGAGACAGTTACGAACGCAAGCGTGTTTATTTTAACTGCAGTGCAAATGAAAACTTAACGATATATTGGTCTGCTCTCGGTCAATCCCAATGAACTAGTTTGCTCAGCAATACAGTAAAAGATAAAATACCCCAAATTTCACGGGAAAAAAACGATGAACTACCAAGTACCCGTGACTTGATTTCGTTCTGGCCGGTTTCCCGTACATTGTTGACCCTTCCCATCACGCCGTAGTACCTAACATCGCATAATGAGTTTGTTTGTTTTTTCTATCACAAATTAACTATATCTTAGTAACTGAAGTGCTCACTTCAGATAATTCCTAATTGAAAAGTAATTTATTTAAGTATTGTTTATTTATCAGGTGTCGATCCACAGTGCGAAGATAAATTGCCAGAGGATTGTGCCTCTGTTATCGCCAGAGACAAAGAATACTGCAAAACTAACCCAGAATATATGAAGGAGAACTGTGCAAGAACTTGTCAATACTGCGGTATGGTTGATATGTAGTAACCACAAAGATCTATACTTTCTATCTGTAGACAGTTAGAAATTTGAAGTGTGATTACGTCTAGCTTGTGGTTGGCTGATATAATTCCGTTGGTTAAGTTTTTCAAGTCATTACAGTCATCCCGTCCTCGAGAACTGACTGAGTTCGCCGTTTTTTTGCACAAACTTTGTTTGCTTCATACCTATGCAACGACCACATCAAAATCTATCAGAACATCGGGAATTTTCTCGCCATTAGACGCAATTTTACATTCCATGTCACAGCACTTTGATTCTAAAATTTGAAATTAAACGTCATTTTAATTTTCACGTTAGTATACAGTTTATTTATGAGACACCGAACTGTTTCATTTACAGGTTGTCATGATCTTTTGCTCCTGTGCGCTTCACTTGTAGCAAATAACAAAGATTACTGCACTACTAATCCAGTGTTTATGAAAACAAACTGCCCCAAGTCCTGTGATCTCTGCTACAGTAAGTAGACAGCATCATATCTGATACATTATTGTAAGATTGAGGTCTGAGAGGTCGGTAAAATGAAAGTGGATTTCGCTGTTGTATCAAGGCTTCAGGGCTTTAAATATGCTTTGCACAGTAAACCGTAAAAAAAATACCAATACCTAAAACATGATTTTGTGTAAAAAAATTTCGGTAAATTTCATTCAAATTATAGACAGTGCTCTGTCTTTCAAAACATTCATGATATAGCTAATGTTCTTATACTTACTCAGTTACTCTCCCAAAATAATTTTCCGACATGCGTCTGTCAGTGGACTACAGTTCAAATCAAATTTAACTTACCGGTAATCAAGGAACGGTGAAATAGCATGTCCCATGACAACTGTTAGAATATTCGCATACACTTAAGCAATTTCGCAGTGCAACATTTCTCGAAACATCTCTATATAAATGTGACTAATAAATCGTTGCAACACGGACTCCGTTGTGTCGGCAACCTTACTAGAGCCTGCTGAAACCAGTTTGAGAGAATTCAACCCGGCAGATGTGCTGCAGTTGAAACAGAAACCAAAGCTACTGAGACTGACTGAATGTAGAGAAATGACTAAAAGTCAGTGTTGATTTTCGGTTTTAGATGATGGTGATGGCGACGTTAAGCCACCAGCGACTTCTAATGGTAAGAATTTGTGAGTAAATTCTTTGTTAACTTACTCCAAGTTATGAGTGTGCGACACCTCCCAACCACCAAACAACTTGATCTGTGCCTAACCTCAAATAATGAATTTCTTCAATGTCTAATCTACTGTATGTAAACATCGTCTTCCGCTGAAGCCGACAAGAGACTCTTTACTTGTTTACTCAGACGCATTTCTCTATCAGGTGTCGTAGTTGATTTCAGTTTATTGTTTTGTCCATAGATTGTGTCGATAAGAGGAAGAGATGCCAAACGTTTGCTAGCATAAAGAACTACTGCACTTATCAGTCCGCATTTATGAGAAGACACTGTCCAAAATCATGCCAGTTCTGCGAGAAGGTAAGACATCTTTACGACATCTCCCCGAGAAATGTCTAAAATTTTATGTCAATCACATTTAGTACATGATTGAGTTATGAGACATGAATGCTTGTATTTGTTTGTGGGTTCAGTTACAATCTGCCAGAGCTGTATCACGTACAAGTTATCACCCTCCCCTTTCTCCCAGTCGGACCTTTGGCTAAAAACTCCTGTGTTGCTGTTCAGAAACTCTTCTTTCTTCATAATAGGTTGTATTATATTCTCTCCATTGCACAATTTTTACATTACTTAACTAGATAAAAATCATCATCACCATCATTTCGTTTCTGCGAAGACGGGGTACACAGATGAGACTACGGAATATATCAAACACAAGAGACCGTGTTATACCACATTGCAAAACACCGAGAAGAGAGTTGACGATACGACGCACAGAGTATTCTGGACGAGCTTCGAGGTGTTTGGAAATATTGTACAACATTTTCTCAAATGTTTTATATACGTTCTTAATCGAAACTAAAAGTAAGAAAAAATCTAAGCAAATTAAAATCAGACATTCAAATGCATTTGATGAAATTTGATGAATTATTAATAAGTTTGGGAAGCCACTTGCAATTCCGACTTTTCCTTCCTTTACACAACTAGACTCAGTGTTTTTTCAGGGCACAGAACTCAAACTGTCAGATCTCAAACTGCTCGAAACTATTTTCCATCTTGCTATAATTTTATTTTTTAATTGTTTCTTTATTTCTTAAAGATAACGAATATAATGCGATTGTGGCATCTAAAAGCCGAAACACTCATTTTTCTTCCAGTCGCAAAATGAATACTAAATATCATTAAAACGTCCTCTTGAATTTTTTGGTATGCAAAATCCTTTAAAAACGGCGGTCGGTAAAATTCTGCGTTCTGCGTGGCTGTTTAAACAAAACAGAGTCTGTACTATATGCGTACAAACTTTCAGACATAACAAGACTGTTTCGTCCAAACCTGATGTCATAGTCTGTTATCACATTTACACAACTGTGATAACAACAGATGTCTCTAAAGACAAAACAGTGCTTTAGATGTCATATATTTTCAACTGAGCAATGTGAATATTGATTTAAGAATCATTGTTGAGAGGATATCCAATCTTAAGAGCATTGCATTCAAGAATTGAAGAGGGTTCTCAAATCGATACTGTTGTCTACTCGTGAAAAATGTTTTGCCACGGGGCTTGTATTTCTCTTCTGCTTCTGCATTTCCTCGCCTTCAAAGCTTGTCATTCTTGTGCGAAGGTAAGTTGTTCTTTGGTTTTACGAATTTTATTTCAAATGTTGTTATCTTCTATTACACACGTTATTTACAGGTACCCGCTGACTGCTTCTCCGCCATTGTTAAAAGAAACTTTGTTTTGCCGAATAAAATGACTGGTGACGGGTCGACTTCTCAAAGCTATTAAAATAATTCACCAAGATAAATCACTTAACATTGTAACGGCAGTTTGACGATTTAAATTAGCAAGATTTTTGCCGTTATAGTTTTCATCGATTCCTCGTTAGTTCCAGAGTTCTCTTCAGATATATCAAACAGCTTCCAGAGCTTCGAATTTCTTTATAAAACAAGTCTTGTATGTGCTGTGTCTTTTGACGAACTTGTTCCTTGTGTTTAATGTCTCCCTTAAACTTACTCCGTAAGAAATTTGGTTTTCGAGAAGTTATATTTATAAAGGCACAAAAGAAAACGCGATTTAAGAGATTGGTGCTAACTTCATTTCCGCATTATCAAGCGATTGAGGACAATGTATAAAGAGATATATCCGCTCTCATTTCCTAAACACTCTGCGAAAACAGTTGTTGTGGCCTCCTTGTAAATTACCTCTAACTAACTAGCTTCAGACTTTTGGCGACAAAAGCATGTAATCTTAAACAATATGCAAACCCAACAACTTAGTTTGCATAACTAAGTTATTTTAAAAGCGTGGTATTAAAATGTTTAACTAACTAGCTCCATCTAGCGAAATCTGGGGGTTTTTTTTCGTTCTTCCCAGGAATACAATTTTGAAATTGAAACAGAATGGAACGGCAAACAAATCAACCACGCCCCTATCAAGTTCCAAATAAGTGCCCAGGACTCTCGTGTCGTACTCATTTCTGTCAGTGGACCATTCTTTGATGACCCAGGTCCTCCACCATGCGCGGTCGGGAGTGCTTGTGATGGATTGTGGGATTATGAGGGTATGTATACGTAGAGTAGCTTAGTCAACTGTTTGCTAGATGGAAGGTGTACCTAGAACGTTTTAGTAGAATTCCACCTGAACACTAATGCAAATGCTGCAATCTGATTGGCTGAGCCATTGCACACTATCAGCCATTATATAGTTCACCACTAAATTTTCTCCGATTCTTATTGATTTAAATTGATCACGTGGTGCAATAGTGTTCGTTCGCGGAGAGACACTATCAGCCCATAGTGCCCGTCCGCAGAGAATACCCGGATGGATAGTACTCGTTCATGAAAAATTTTCTGTAAACAAGCGGGTTTGTAGAAAATAAAGAATTGAAATTGTATTAAGTGGGGTTTTGTCGGTTTTCTTTTTCAAATTTTGCATCTGGCTGTCACGGCTTTCATCTAAAAATGTTGAAAATAATTCAATATGATTTTTGAACTTGCGCACGGAAGAAAATTTAGTGGTGAACAATAAAGACAACAAAGTGTTTATGTCTCGGAACTATCGGTCTGATAGTTACCCCTTGGAAATTTGATGTTCTTAAAACTAGTATATTTGCCCTCGAAGCTTCGCTTCTCGGGCAAATACTTGTTTTAAGAACATTAAATTTCCGCGGGGCAACTATCACCCGATAGTTCCTCGACAGAAACACTCTATTGTTTAATTACCGTGCAGTGGCTGGAAGTCGTCTTCGAAAAAGCGACGTTTTTTTCGTTTTCCAAAGTTTTGGAGGAATATTTTGATGCAAATGGCAAATTAAAATTCCTGAGATGACTAAAAGAAGGACATTTTACGGTTTCGAGACTTTAAAAACTTGGAATTACTGAAAAAATGATGCGCGCGTGCACACAGCTGCAAGTTCAAATGGCAATTCAATCCAAGCGATCTTTCTAGGCCACGAAGTTTAATAATACGTCGAGAAAAAACTAGAAACTGTTATTTCAAATAAATTTCAGTTAGAATTGTACTAAAAAAATTAGATTATTCGCTCTCGATTTCTATGAGGTGATGTTGATGAGGCCGAATCAACTATCACCTCATAGAAATCTCGAGCTCGTAATCTAATTGTTAAATATAACACCACATGAAAAATACGCTACACTAATAACACCATACTGATTCTTCAATTTCAGTTGCTGAGGTGTTTTTCCTTGGAAAGAAAGAGAAATACCTTGAGATTGAGTTAAGCCCGTAAGTGTGATATTTGTTGCTAGGAAGTTTCTACATTTTTGTTCACTTAGGAAACTGATTTTACACATTTGATTAAAATTCAAATACTACCGGCATATGGATTACTGCCAATCATTCTTCTTGCTTTGTCAGGCACGGACAGCATCTGCTGCTAATGTTAAATGGAATAAGAAAGCCTTTCAAGGTAAGTATGATTTCGAAGTAAATAAACTACTTTGCTAATTTGCTTGGACCAGAAATTGCATTGCATTGACACCACTCATCATGATAAAGCAGAGCTGAAATATCCTAAGTTTTTATTCGCAGGACAAACTGCCGATAGAGTACACGGCCACGATTGACCGAGCCAGTGGCTCATGGACTGGAACCGCTAAAATCCCCATCGACTACTTTCCGCCTGGAGTGCACAAAATCAATGCATATGCTATTCACGGATCAGGGATCACCAGAAGACATGAATCACTGTACCCCGCACCAGCTGATGCCAAAAATCCCGACTTGTGAGTTGCTTTATAAACGATTTCATATGATACCTTACTGAGCAAACTCGCCACCGCCTTTGAAACACACTCCGGTGCAATTCTCTCATGTAGTATGATAGTAGAAATACGACTTTTTGCCATTCTAGAACTATGATAAAAAAGATACAGAATATTCTTGATGGCATTAGGGCTGGGTTACAGAGGTATCTGTGCAAACAATTTCACCGCATTCATCCTATGTGGAGTCGCAATCGCATAAGACGAATTCCTTTGAACCACTTGGACTTAATTATGTCAACCCAGATTTCCGCCATTATGTTTTTGCGCATTCACGATATTGGGGAGAGTATTTCATTACTGATCAACCTTGCCGACCGTAGCTGTGTTTGGCAGCGTAAGGTTACGTTCTCAACGGCCAGTTCCCCAATGAGATGCACCTGCAGGGAATCATGGTAGTTGTATTCATCATCTTGGACTGGATAATTGTCTTGGTGAATACGACTACCATGATTCCCTGCAGACGGGATGGCCATTAAACTTTCCCGCGAGCTTTGACACTCTCGTGTTAGGAGAGGTGAAGGGGAGAGCAAGGTAAGCCAGCTAGAACAAAGCCCGGGGGGTACTCCCTTATATGGGCTACATAGGTAAGTGCGCCCAAAGGGTAGGGTTTTTCAGCCGTTTTGGTCATAAATAGGGTATCGATTTTGGCCATTTTAGTTATAAATAGGGCATGGTTTTAGCACTCTAGTCTTGAATTGGGTATGTTTCTTAGAAGAAGCTACCTTTTCATCTTTATGGATAAAACCGTCAACAAAAGCCCTTCATAACTTATGTTTGGAGCAACTGTATCAGCCGCAAAGGTCATAAATAGGCTATCAAATTTTTGGACAGGTCATAAATAGGGTAGCAAAAAACGCAGATTTTGGTCATAAATAGGGTAAGGGTTTTGGGAAGTGGGCCGCACACCACCACCCAACGTTTCTGGAAGTACCCTCCCCCGGGAACGAAGGCCTGTCATGTGACGTCTCTCTCCTTTATCTCTTTTTAGCCATCGTCTGGAACTTTTCAAGCCATTTGACTTTGAGGCAATGTTCACTCTGTCGTGGAGTAAACCAGTGTCGCTTTATTGGAAGAATATCGGAAGATTATTGAGAGCAAGATCAAGAGCTTAATTAATAACTCCTCGTGCTTTCAATAAAGTTGAAGCCCATAATAAATGAGCCTGAACTGTGCTGTCAAGAATAACAATGAGTTCAAAGAGACCACTGCTGTGTCTGTTACCGGCATAGCATAGTTACATTAATTAGTTAATTAATTTCCTTTTGTGTTTATTTCGAGGGCCATTAGTTTATCAGTTTTGTTACTGTCAAATGTTACCCGGCATAACTGCTTTGCATAGTCTTTTATTTCTATCTTGAACTCTCCGTTTATCTTAGCCCCTGTTGTTCAAAGGTGGGT
The DNA here is from genome assembly GCF_964199315.1 of Orbicella franksi. Taxonomy (NCBI): domain Eukaryota; kingdom Metazoa; phylum Cnidaria; class Anthozoa; order Scleractinia; family Merulinidae; genus Orbicella; species Orbicella franksi. Next base: position 19,678,390 of record NC_138147.1, read on the forward strand.
AATGCAGTCTATCGGATAAAATCACCATCCAGCAGATAAATGTTATCAAACAGATTACTCTATTCGTTGGATAGTCATATATCCGGTAGACAGTGTTATCTATCCTTTGAGCATGCTGTCAAAATGTCCTGGTGTTTGTGGCATGAATTTGGACAAAAAAAAAAACTAGTTATTCCAAAGCTAAAATGACTTGCGCATCGAGCAACTCTTAGGCTTCTTTTGTGCTCTCCATCTTCCCGCGAGCATCATAACTCCATGATGCAACAACATGCTAACGCAAGAATCAATTGTTTATTGTTCACCAAAAACTCCCGTTACCTTTGGTTGAAATGTAAAAACGCTGTATAGCCCAAATTGAGTTGTGAAGTTGGAGCGAGTGTGGCATTGAAAGTACAAGAAGGGACCTCATAATTTGTTGTAAAAGTCAGGGCCGGGTTGTTCGAAAGGTGGATAACGCTATCCACTGGATAAATCACTATCCAGCAGATATCGCGGTTTGTCTTGTTAACACTTATCCACTGGATATCGATTTATCCGGTGGATAACGTTATCCACCTTTCGAACAACTGGGGCCAGCCCTTTTGTATGTAAATAAGAATGGGAGTACCGGTATATGAATGCTTCCAGATTCCATAACTGTTAAAGTCACACCCTTCTTACATGCCATTATATATTATACACGAAAGAGAATTCTCCTGTGCTTTGTATTACAGTCACGGCACTTCAAAATATACCATAAATATCATTTTCTCCTTAAAACTCTCCTAAACATTATTACATACTTAATATTATTATTATTATTCTAGTAATTTATATAGCTTGAATGATGCCTGCTAAACAAATCTGTTATTTTATCTGCGACGAGTAGCATTACATCACCACACAGCAGTTATTACTGTACTGTCTCTATTTTATCAGTAAATCAGTGCTTAGCAGATACTTGCCACACTGATACCATTGTCACACAAGACAGATGCCAACAGATGGTGGATCATAGTGTTGTCAAGAAAGCGGAGGAATTTAGGAATCTTTCAGTATCAAACAGGATACCAAGACCTTTGATGGCCACATAATTTATGGTATAGCTAATCCATGTACTGGCATACAGTACATTGCAGTCACAAAACCATAGCACTGAAGGTTTGACAAAGTTGCCTGTGGCCTAGGCAGCCATCTTGTGAGGCTTGGTCAGAACGTCTCACACTAATGTACTTGTCAGACCTCCGTCCCACATTCTCAGTATGTAATACATGAAGACCACAACCACATCACAGAACTGGAAACAGTCCTTGTAGTAAGACTAATCAACCAGTTCTGAGCATCTCAAAGACCCCATAGATAGCATACTGCACAAGGCACGGGTCACTGTTAAACAGGAAGGGTGCTGGAAACTGTCTTTGTGACAGCAGATGAAAAAAGCTTTGTAAAAAACTTCATGCCTGTTGTACCACCTGGAATATAACTGACAAAGTACCTTGAAGGAAAAAGAGAACAGGCTTCAGTTACTAGAATGCTAGTATGAATCTATAACACGTCAGTTTACCGAGCAGTTTCGCCTTTGAGCAGAACTGAATGTTGTGGTTCAATTTTACCCTTAGCACCATTTGGTATTCTCATAGGAATGAGAATTGATCAATTAAATAACATTGATTGTCACTGATTATCCATTTTACCAATTTCACATTTTCCAATAGTAATCAATCACTTTATTTCACTGACATCGGTTATTTGTTTAATGCGTTTACTTAAAAACACATCTATGGTCTCTCTTATTATGATGTACTTTAACAACAGCGATTAACCTTACTTAAAAAAACGTCTACAGAATACAGCAGAAATATAACAAGAAATTTTAACGTCAGAACAGTATCTGCGCTAAAGAGCCCCTGCTCCTTCTTCCTTGTGTCTAGGTGTGTGTGTTTTTCATTTTTCCTGTTCTGTTTTGCTGATTGACCCAGTTGTTTTAGAGAGGACCAATAGGAAAGCAGCAACTTTGATCCTTACTTGGTATAAAAAGATCACCAAATGACTATTCCAGTTGGAAAGAAAAGAGACCTTTTTACTTTTCCTGGAAAACACAGGGAAACGGAATTTTCTAAGACCTCTCTCTTCTCTTGAACAGCTTGGAAAATACCAAATCTAAAATTGTCATGTCTAAAACAGCTGCTGGAGAGATTCGTGAAGGGTCGCAACTGATAGTCCAGCTGAAGTCATGCAATCTTGACAATGACCTTCGCAGATAACTCAAAACAAGTACATCTGGTGACAGGAATGACAATGTCATCCCAATACCAATACAACTTCATTCTGTCCTGCACACAACACCGTTCACTATACAATGGAGCAAAGCGTAAATAATGATTTGGAGAAATCACCTCTCACCATCACAACCCAGACCACCTCGATACACTAACAAGAACAACATTTGTCACAACCCCCATCCATCAGTGTGTGACCTTAGAAAGACTTTCATAAATAACTGGGTTACAATACAAAACCAATTGCTGCTTAACACCATCTACACAAAACATTCAACAATATCATACAGATGTCCAAAGATGCACTCGTGAAAACCTAGTTAAAGGTTAAAATGTATTGCAATCACAATTTACGAGGGGAGTCTGCATCAATGAAGTGCATCAGTGACAATCAATGACATTTGACTGATTATGGATTGGTCATCAATTGAGCAATGCCAACATTGAACGTTGAACCACAGCACATATACAAATTTTCCCTCCTTCTGAAAGGATTACAGTGACTTTAAAGACAGGATACAAAACTTGCTTGTTACATTGGCTATTACATGTAAACATACAAATGTAGCAGTCTTCAAATTTATGTTCAGCAACAACGTAACTTTCATTACCTAGTAACATAGGCACGCAATGTGTACAAAAGGCTATACATGTACATGTAGCTTTATAAGCCTCTGCACATATTCCATGCCCATGCTACGTAAGTAACAATTTTAGTTACATGAATGTGTAACCGTTGTACTCCATATTATATTCCAATATTTATAAATGCCTATTATGGAATGCCCAAGATACTCATTTATTCACCACTGAGACCCCTAATTTCACTGAGTGAAAAACAACTCACCATATTAAAGCAAGGATTTGTGCTACAGCAAAAACTGCTGTTAATACTGTGCTTTTTACCTGGAAGAAAATTTAAAAGTACGTTTGTTAAACTCCATATAGAATGAATGAAAGTTGAACATTCTAACTTAAAGAACTACTGGGTGAAGAACTTCAGCATTTGATTACAGAACTGGTTATCTTAAAAATTGTTTGCCACTTTTCAGATATCAGATATCTCATCTCTGGTTTCCAAAACGTAAAGTGACTAGGAGTATTTCAATCTATTCCCCCCTGGTTGGGATACAAGTAAATCACAGGGTTACCCCCAGCATTAACTTTGCTGATACCCAGTTATACATCTGAGGTGTCTTGCCCAAGAGAAGAACATAACAAAATATCTTTAGCTGGGGCTGGAGCCCCGCACAGGTAGATTCAGAGACCACCACACTAACCCTTAAGGCCACTACATTAACCACCTACATGTAAAAGCTGACAACTGTTTCACGATTAGTTAAAACACAATGTAATAATAGATGTCATATTCTAAATTTAGCTATGCTTACAATCATAGCCATGTAAAGTGTAGCAAACATTGATCCAAAGTAAGCAGCAGTGAAAGGAAGTCTTTCAAGTGAGCACAAATGTTTGACATGATTCACAGGACCCCAAAGTAATGAAAAACTGAAACAAAACAGAAAAGAGCATGCTGTGTTTACCAAAAATAAAACAGTACATCTACATGTATTGGCTAATTACAGTCACGTGACCATGCATGACACACTGTACATAGAATATAACATTGTAACCAAGATGTTGCTGTAAATGATTTATTAACAATTGAAAGTAAGTTTTGGTTTCAATGTTGAATCCCTATTTGATCGAAAGCAGACTACAGAACAAGCAACGTCTTTTCAAGTGAATATATGAAAGCTCATACATTTGAACTGCAGAGAATCAATTAACATGTTTATCAGACTGTCATTAGTTTTCTGTAACTGTTGTCTTGACTTGCTTATTCGTTCTCCATGTTATAGTGGCTAGCTTGATGGGCATACATAAAAACAATTTCAATTTCAAGGCAAACACATTGTACCATGCAAACACTGACAAACCGGTGCAACTTAAAGGAGCGCAGTCACAATGTTTTGTCTTTTTTTTTTTTTGACCACGTACAAAATCTCCTTTAAATGGAAGGAAACCTGAAAATAATAGTTTACTAAGATAGAAAAACAGCAAAGAGATAATAATAAACCATAAAGGAACAAGGATGGCCAAGGATGGCGAAGATTGACACGGATTGCAAACAACAAATTTGAAAAATTTAGGCTAAACTTTTCAAATTGTGCAAACTGTGACTGAGCCGCTTTAACTACTAGTGTTTATGGTTACTGTAACTGAAAAACATTTTGTTCAACTATTTTCTCCAATTGCTGATAAAGTTAACATTTTGCGTATGAGCACCATCCAAAATTATAATGAGTAACAGTCTGTACACAAGTGTCCCAAGTGCTCAGGCATTCTACCCACAACCCTGTAAATATTTTCAAAATGGCAAAACATTGCTCAAAAATCTCTCTTGTCACATGTTACTGCCTTGGAAGTCAATGGGCTCTGAATGTTAATGTTGTCTTGATTATTTTATCAAACTTGAAAATGTTGGAAAACTGGTAATAATTATTGTGAAGAACAGCTCCTGGAGAAAACCTGCCAGCCAACTGTTGCCCGTCTGTCACCCGAATGTCGGACGTCTGTTGGCCAAAGCACAGACCAACAGTCGACTGACGTCCGACTGACGTCAGACAGACCGCCAACAGTTGGTAAGATGTCAGTAAGGTGTTGGTAAGTTGTCAGTAATATGCACCACTTACCTCGTTCTTGTCCTTTAGTATTTAATGATAAATATTTTTATGCTGACCATCAATTGGTAGGCCAGTGACAAGATGTATTAATATAATTTATATTTGGGTTTGGGTATTATTTTGAAACTGTTTTGATTGGGTTTATTACTCTATTGCCATTTGTGTCTACTCTACAGCAAACTCTCTCTCTTAGAAAACTCCAGTAACCTGTCAGTGACCTGTCAGTGATCTGTCGGTAGCTTATCGGTAGCCTGTTGGTAACCTGTCGGCCAACAGTTTTTTTTGCTTTTTTTCAGGGAGCTCTTCTTCACAATTACCAAAAAACTATGAAGCAAAAATCATCTTATGCATTTAATTAATTCTTCCAATTTACATGTATGGCAAGAGGAGTGAAAGAATTGAATGACTTCTGTTGATACTGAGTTATAATACAAGTAATATACCACTATCACTATACCTTCCTATTGTAAACAGACTTCCCATTGTGTACAGGAGGACAAATTTCCTTGCCTTTAGTATCATGACAGGTGCAATAAAGCCAGCCTAGGGTAAACCACTAATGATGAGTGTTTATAACAAAAAAGGCAAACATTTCATTGCACATACTGAATTTCTTTTGATTATTGTAATTGCTCTTAAACTATAGAATTTGTAGAATAAATATCTTAAGTTTAACCTTCTAATACTCACCCACATCAATGGTACTTTTGATTCATATTTTATTTAAGACTGCTCAAACATTGTAGAAAGTAATTGCTACACAGGGTTCGACTTCAAGGAAAAAACCTTGGGGCTAGCTGGCCCCTAAGTTTCAGATTTAGTCCCCAGCAAAAGTATTTCTTATGGTAGAGAAGCAAGTTTAATGATAAACCTTGGAGTTGTGGCTAGTTATAACGTAAAACTGAACAGATTCAGTTTTTTTGCAAGATGTACCTTTTGAATTTTAATTTTGATTTTGCATGTACAGAGACTATTGCTGAATGATAAGGTTACATGTAGAAAAAACTTTATTAGGAGGAAGGAAAAAAAGGAAGCTTTAAAAGCCATCATCAATATTATCGTAAATAGAAATTCCAGTCATTAATCAAAGTCATGACACACACATGAAATATACATGGCATAAAAGAAAGCTTTTAAAAAGAAATAATACCGTGATAATTTCACACTTTTACTGCTAAGTAAATATCTTTTGCAGTGGAACCCCACCTTAAGATCACCCCATTATTACAGTCACCTTGTTATTACAGCCACCTTTTTTTGTCCCGGCAACATGCCCCTACATTTTCTTGTGAGAAAACCTCATTAATGTAGCCACCCCATTAATTTGGCCCATAGCCACATTCTGAAATCCCAACCTGTACAATTCTTTATAATTTCCCTCTGTTTATACTGCCACTTAAACCAGTTATGTTCTGACTGAAGTTTCAATTTTTTTTAAAATTATATCTGCATTCCAGATGCTTGTTAAGAACAGTCGTTTAGAAGTGCAATTTTGATATGTCATTCTATTAAGACGCCACTCAATTTTGACCAGTCAGGAAATTGGACCCAACCCCGTTAGTATGGCCCGTTGGTGACCATTTATGTATTAATAGGGTTCAACTGTTTTGTTCAAAAGATTTTGAGGTGATCTGTAATATAAGAAGTAATTTGACAGTCTAGTTAGATCAGTTTAAAATAATTTGAAGATCTTGCTTGGTAGAACGAGCCACACAATGTTAAGATGGTAACTATGCAAAGTTTGATCTGTTGTTTAAAAGACCTTTGCAGAGTTCTCCGTAGGCTCCGGCGACTGGCGAAATTCACCGTCTAGTTGTCCTTGGCGTGACGGCTACTCAAAGTAAATAAATTATGAATAATTTTTATTTGTAACAATGTGAGCCTATCCATCAATAAAATTAAGACCAAATACTATACATGTATGTCTAATTTTCTTTCAACGAATGCGTAGTGATTAAAAAATACCATTGTTATAGCTGTAGGATAAAAGAAATCTGAAATCATTCGGGCTGTGAGAATTGCCAACAAAAATGTGATGTGGGCACCGAGCCGTGACGGCAGTACTGAAATATTTGACAGCCAGGGTTAAAGGTCACTTGTTCCTCTGAAAATGAAGCGAAAAACCCAGCAATCGCTGCTCAGTGCCTGGGACAAATTGAAAAGAAATAGAGATGACACAAATGAAGGTAAGTTGTTTTCTTTCAAAAATATAAATAAAAATAAGTTCTTTAATCTCCAGTGAATGTATGCGTAATTTAATTAGTTCTTTAAAACAACAACATACAACCCAGTGTTTGGCTCACACATGGAGGATTTTCAAGAGCAAATAACTGCAATGTATTTGAAAAAAAAAATAATAAAAGAAGATTCTTTCAACAAAAGAAACAAACTTTGCAAGATCTTACACAATCTTTAAACTTGGAAGCCATAAGATGTTTGTGTAAAATTTGAGAGTGAGATAAAACTGGTGAGCTTGTCGAAGCAGGGAAGTATGAATTAATACATGCACTTTTTCAAGGCTTAACTGAAGGCTTTCATGCAGAAAGGGCGTATAGAGCATTTTGGGTCGATTTTTATTTTTTGCAGGATTGAGCTAATTTTTCGCAGACTGACTTGTTTGACATGAAAAGCATTGTTGCATAATTGTTTTTGTTGATTTGCGCTTCGTTTTCAAGAAATAATGTATGCAAAAAAAACTCAGTTTTCCAAGGGTATCTTTTGGAGATCTTTTGTTGAGCAAAAAAGACAAGAAACCTTTGTTTTGCTAAACGATGAAATCACCAAAGCGTGGTATTTGCTGCTAGTTTTATTATTCATAATTACGCAATTCTCTTACTGCTGCTTCATTAGCGCAAGCGAATAAGGCACTGAACGGGCCGGATTCGAGTTTGTTTTGCTGTGGCACCGGTTCAATACGAGGTCAGTCGATTTTTTTTTTCCGTTCTATTTCTCTACTTCTTTCAAAAATCAAAACATGTATTTAAAAAAAACCATGCTGTCGAAGCTGCTAAAAGTAACTGTTTAAGTTTGCACCACGGCAAAATCCACCTTGAAACGATTCGCTCCAAAAGATGCCACTCAGAAAAACTGAGTTTTTTTGCATACGTTATTTCTCGAAAACAAAGCGCAAATCAATTAAAACAATTATGCGACAATGCTTTTCATGTCAAAACAAGTCAGTCTGCCAAAAATTAGCTCGATCCTGCAAAAAATAAAAATCAACCCAAAATGCTATATACGCCCTTTTTGCATGAAAGCCTTCAATAATATTATAAAGCGAAACTTTTCCGAAATATGTCAAGTTTAAGTTTGAATGTATTAATTTTATCACTTTTGAAATCATGAACGAACACCCAAATTCAAAAAGTCGATGATGGTCCGCACGCTTAATCAGAAGAAATTCTGAGTTTAAATCCACAGGAAACTTCACAAAGTATTACAGGCTTGCACTTGCAACAGTTACCAATGACAAGCTTCAGCAGATTCAATGAATTCCACCTTTAGCACTGTCAGTGTTAAAGCCACATAAAACTTGTCTTTTAACAAAATAAATGTCAAACCTCAATCTAGAATCTTTTTAGAACCCCAATTTCAAAATTTTCTGGAGAGGCTCCTGGACCCCTAATAATAGGCGGGCCCCCTCCTCCATGTCACCCTGATAAAACCACTCTACGTCTTTTTACTGGCATTGTCCACCGCCTACTCAAAGTTATTCTCCCTCTACTTCAAACTTTCGGGAGAACCCTGCCTTTGGTTGTTGACGTATTGACTGTTTAACATAGTCTAAAGATAAAAACAACTTTCTTTCATTTTCACATTTGCCAACCATCTGTTGCCCAACTGGCAGTAACTTGTCAGTTAAGCCAGTCAGTAACCTGATGGCCAACAGTCAGCTGATAGACTGATTCAAGAGCCTATTAATATGTTTAAAACTTACCATTACAAAACAGAAAATTCCCAACAAGAGGAAAAGAAAGAATCCCATGATTCTCTGAGTTTGAGACTGCAAAAAAATAAACGAAATAATGAAATAAGTCAAATTAAATAAAGTTGTACATACAAGTATCACCAACATAGAAGATCAAATTTACGTGCTTTGGGGTATGAGTGTGTACAGTGTTTCAGCCAGAAAATTTTACTTGAGGGTCTAAGTGGCCTCTGAAGACCTTTTTTAGGGGGCAATTTCTCTAGGAAAGGGGCCAATAAATTGAAAGCTACAGAAGGAAAAAATGCATCAGGGTACCAAGGAAAATAAAGCAGTTTATTAGGATCTGTGATAAAATTTAATAAGTGCTTTTTGAAGTGTTTCAACTCAATAAAGTTTCTTTTGAATCAGATACTAGTATAAAGGATCCGTACATTACCAGAGAACAGTCCTTAGGTATACATGACATAGTCAATGATCAAGGGTTTGCATTGCATTATGGGGCAATTTCAAACATGGCCAGCCATTTGGAAGTTTTTGGTCGCCAAGGATGAAATTTTAGTTGCATTGGCGACCGTATCGGTCACAATTTCGAGCCCTGGGATGGCTTTTAAAATACTATGCCTGTGTTAAGCCTGAGCTCTTGTAAAAGGAAAGGGCCAAACTGACCCTTTTCTAGTTTTTCTGGGAGCCATCTCTGATTGCAGCGCGGGATTCCCGTAATGGCACACTCTGGCGAAAACACTGGTGTATATCCAGAAGTAGTCACTTGATACATGTACATTGTACATTGTACATTGTACATTGTATAAATCATATCAAAAATCAACAGCTACAATCAATATCAGTCAAAATCAATCATCAGTTGATAGCAGTTGAACTAACAGAAAAATTTTTTTGCCATTCATTGTAACCACATATTAATAAATGGCATAAAGGAGGGATCATCCCTCCATGATCGCATTACAGAAGAATTTCCATTGCGTGACCAAAGCCTAACCTATCTCCCCAGTGGTAAACCCTAAACTGGAATAGACAAGTCAGTAAAAGGGCAAAGCCTAACTTTAAATGGCACTACAAGCTGAAACCTGCAGAAAGCATTATGCTAGAGTGTGGACAGTTGTGACTTGCTCAAGCCTACTATATCCACTAATTAAATTCAAGCCCCAGAGAGAGCTATAGGGTTGAGAATGAGCTTTTACAGCAGTCTTACAAAGTACCCTTCAAGTTTAAATACTTAAATTTAAAAGTTATGTGTGAGACCAGGGACAGATCTAAGGGTAGGGTGCAGGGGGTACGCACCCCCCCCCCCGAGATTAAGCCTTCTTCATACACGCTTTTAAATTTTGTTTGCCTCGTCATCCTACGTGGTGCACCCCTCCTTAGAAAGGTCCTGGATCTGCCCCTGGAGACTCGCATAATTGCTAAAAAACAAGTCTGCGAGAACCATAAAATTTGACTAAAATCTTGTGAGATCCAGAGTTTTTGAAGGACAATTCACCACCCCTAGCATTTCAATTCAATTCTTTACTTACACTATAAAGGGCATTTACATACATTTTATAAGGTAAAGTAATGAAAATAGTAAAAATTTAGAATATTAAGCCGTAATGAAATAAAATTCATATGTGAGTGCTGACCAAAGTGGCAAGTCAAGAGCTTTCTGGTAAATGGAAGCATAATAAATTAATTTAGCCAAGGGGAAAACTAGATCTGCATACACTACATTACAACATACATACACTACATTCACACTTACATAGCAACAAAATCAAGCAGCAAAAGTTTGATTATTCAGAATCTAACTTGTTAGTTATCATGTGCAAGAGAATAGAGGGAGAAACAACAGCCTCTCTTTCTATATGTTAACTGCAATAATAACAATTACTTTACTATTACAACCTTTTTCAAACAGTAGTATCAAGTTGAAACAGATCAGCACAGACTAACAATTAAATTCCATTCGATAAACGGCCTACCAATGATGGTAAAATTGGGTCCTTCTCTCCCTTTGCAAACCAATTTCCCCAACCATTTGCTGAGGAAGAATTAGAACTTTGACCATTTTGAATATTCCCGGAAGAAGACGAGCCGTTTTTCGATCTAGATCCAAAAGAAGCAAAATCCTTAAGAGCAGATATTTTCCCTTCCAAATCCATATCTTTCGACTATCTTTTCAATACTTTACTGTCTACTTGTCTACGAAAATCGCGGGCTCAAAAGGAAACTCGGTACAACTCACTTAACACCAGACTCCTCTCGTTGAATAAATCACAGTGAGTCATCTATAGCTATGAATAATTCTAGTTGGTCATTGCTATATATAACTTAACGAGGATTTTAAAATCTTTGATAATAAGTAGCCCCCATTTTTCTTTCAATAGATCATGTTCTATACCATTTTTCTACCTTCCAGAAAAAATGAAAACATTTAAAATTCTTTCTCCATGCATCATCAGATCGAAGTTTGCTCTTTTGAGCTCTTCATTTTAATGACTGTACGATGGTTTCAAATGCTTCTTTGAGAATTTGAGAATTGTTAACCCAACATACCCACTTGTGCAAAATATACTTGGATACTTGCCTCTCACGAATCACCTTCTGCGATAGGGACCTGAGAGAAATGTGAATGCTGAGATAACCTGCGCCAAATTTATCAAAGCAAGGTATTTTTCTACGCGCTCTCGCTACCATCTGACAACGTATTACCCATGGACTAATCAACTAATTCCAAGGGCTGCAAGGGACACTTCCGTACCGGAAGTTATTTCCCGCCATTAAAAATCAACTCGATATATATCAACCTCATTTATATCCTCCACCTAACCTTACTTTAGTATATGACGTCATTGGAAAGGCCAAGGGCAACATGGCGGATGAAATGTTGAACGGTCTGCAGCCAGCTACCTTTTGACGGTATATTGTACACACAGAAGTGCGAGCTTAGATAGCTTCGTAACTGATTTTTTAGTTTTTCCTGCCTGACTTTTACCATCACGCAAATGAAATAAGGCCAACCTTGAGATCAGGACGTGAACAAGTTCAGCGAATGAATGAATGAATCAATGAACTTAACCTAATTGGGTTTATTAGGCGTCCCTAAGAGATTCTGCGATTCAACATGCAGATTTTCGTGAATCTGTTAAACGCAAAGAAGATTGTGGTGGAGGTGGAACCTTTGGATACCGTGGAAACCCTGAAGAATAAGATCTCAGAAGCAACGGGACTTCCACTACCTGCCCAATCTCTCAACGCGCAAAATGGCGCTAAGATCGAAAATGGCCGTCGCATTTATCTGGGAGATTTGATAAAGCCAAACACAATCATCAATTTGGCTCGCAAACGGGATGCATCGTTATCTTCGTTTTATGTCAATGCTGTGACAGAAGCGGGGAGAGTTTTAACTGTAATTCCTGAGGGAGGGAACTCTTCAAGTGTCCAGAATTTGAGAAGTAAATTATCGACAATGCTGGATCTACCAGCAGACAGCATGTTTCTGCGTCTGGTGGATTTGTCTCGTTTCGTGAATAAGGGTTTAGTGGTATTATTTAACAGTATGGAGGAGTGTGGTGTGGTCAGTGGTTCTGTTTTGTACGTGCAAATTCATCCATGGAAAGAAGAGTAAGTTTAAAATATAAAGAAAAATAAAGGCTAAAGTGTACGTGATCCGGTTAATGCAAATTAATCAGTGTGTGATTTTATTTATATTAGAAAAACAATATTTAGTTTCGTGATGTGGTCAAAAATATAAATTCTAAAAAAGGAAAAAAATTCTTAGCATTTCTAATTTATTATAGTAATACAAGAGTGACCATGAGTGGTCATTCCCCAATGTCCCCAAAATATGGTCCAGCGCCCGGGTGCAGCGAAATATTGACACTGTTAGACTTAACAAGTTTTATCTTTATTTTTATTTGCATTTTCATTTTAATTACCCGTTCTGTTTTATTAAATAAAATGAAATTTTAAATTTCATGACTGACATATACAAATCATGTACATGTATGGATCTCTATACTGCACCTACAGTTTTTAGGATGTAATAACCATCAAAATATCAAAATCTATACATGTATTTATGAAAAACACAGAATAACTTATGACTAAGTGTTTCAGCATTTGTTAACACATTTTTACTTAGTGATATTTCTTCGCTAAATGTACTCTTCTTCTTTTTTACAGTTGGTTCCATGGGAAAATAACTCGTGACCAGGCAGAACAAGTTATGTCTTCTGCTACTAATGGACAGTTCCTGGTCAAAGAGAGCCTGACCTTTCCTGGTGATTATGTTCTCTTTGTTTGGTAAGTTTGTCTTTTTTGCAAGTTGTTCGATTGGTTAACGGCTAATAAATTAACCTTAAATATTAAAAAAACAAATTTTGTTATCTTTAGACCAGCTCAGAGAAAACTCACTTATCATCCCAAAATTATGATATTCGATAATGATCAACAAAAGAATGTGGCTCTAGAATGTAAAGAATTTGTGAGATATCTAGGTGTAATAATTGACAATAATCTTTCTTGGAAACATCATATTGATCATGTAGCTATTAAAATAAGCCGAACTGTAGGATTGATTTGTAAACTACGGCACTTTCTGCCAAGACAAACTCTTTTAACTATTTATAGATCCTTAGTTACTCCTTATTTAACTTATGGTTTGGTGGCCTGGGGCCAAGCATATAAATCACACCTTGAAAAGCTTCTCAAGCTCCAAAAGCGAGCTCTTCGCTTTATTTATTTTTCTGAGCGAAATCAACATACGATTCCTTTATTTATTGATGCCGGTGTTTTACCGTTAAAATTTTTGTATTATGAGCTTTTAGCTAACCTTATGTTTGAAATAAGACACAGAAATGCTCCTGGAAACATTCAAGATCACTTTCAAGACATTTCTGATATTCATTCTTACAATACTCGATGCTCTGTCTCAAATAATTTTTACACACAAAGTTCTAGACTCTCAATTCAAGTGAATTCATTTTCTAGAATCGGAACAAAAATTTGGAATGAAATGCCTATATATTTAAGAAAGCTTCCAAAAAAATGTCTTTAAGAGGAAAATAAAACAAACACTTTTTGAAATTCTAGCTTCAGAAGACTGTTATATTGATCTTACAGAAATCGTTCAAAAAGTAAAGTTGAATTTATTTTCCTCCTAGTATGTATTCATTAATACTCAATAATTTCGCTTTAGGGTATCTGTAGTCTGGTCGTAACTGTTGTTAATTATTATTTGTAATATCGTTAGTATGTATGTATGTATGTATGTATGTATGTATGTATGTATGTATGTATGTATGTATGTATGTATGTATGTATGTATGTATGTATGTATGTATGTATGTATGTATGTATGTATGTATGTATGTATGTATGTATGTATGTATGTATGTATGTATGTATGTATGTATGTATGTATGTATGTATGTATGTATGTATGTATGTATGTATGTATGTATGTATGTATGTATGTATGTATGTATGTATGTATGTATGTATGTATGTATGTATGTATGTATGTATGTATGTATGTATGTATGTATGTATGTATGTATGTATGTATGTATGTATGTATGTATGTATGTATGTATGTATGTATGTATGTATGTATGTATGTATGTATGTATGTATGTATGTATGTATGTATGTATGTATGTATGTATGTATGTATGTATGTATGTATGTATGTATGTATGTATGTATGTATGTATGTATGTATGTATGTATGTATGTATGTATGTATGTATGTATGTATGTATGTATGTATGTATGTATGTATGTATGTATGTATGTATGTATGTATGTATGTATGTATGTATGTATGTATGTATGTATGTATGTATGTATGTATGTATGTATGTATGTATGTATGTATGTATGTATGTATGTATGTATGTATGTATGTATGTATGTATGTATGTATGTATGTATGTATGTATGTATGTATGTATGTATGTATGTATGTATGTATGTATGTATGTATGTATGTATGTATGTATGTATGTATGTATGTATGTATGTATGTATGTATGTATGTATGTATGTATGTATGTATGTATGTATGTATGTATGTATGTATGTATGTATGTATGTATGTATGTATGTATGTATGTATGTATGTATGTATGTATGTATGTATGTATGTATGTATGTATGTATGTATGTATGTATGTATGTATGTATGTATGTATGTATGTATGTATGTATGTATGTATGTATGTATGTATGTATGTATGTATGTATGTATGTATGTATGTATGTATGTATGTATGTATGTATGTATGTATGTATGTATGTATGTATGTATGTATGTATGTATGTATGTATGTATGTATGTATGTATGTATGTATGTATGTATGTATGTATGTATGTATGTATGTATGTATGTATGTATGTATGTATGTATGTATGTATGTATGTATGTATGTATGTATGTATGTATGTATGTATGTATGTATGTATGTATGTATGTATGTATGTATGTATGTATGTATGTATGTATGTATGTATGTATGTATGTATGTATGTATATATTGCTGGCACAGGGAGCAGGAAGTTTGTGATTGAAAGTTGTCACTTATTTTGATTGACAAAACATGGTGGATTATACATAAACAATAGCCTCCATTGGGCATGAAAATATGCTTGGATAAAATATTATTTGTCCACGGACATTATCTGTTCTGAGAAGCAAATAGTTTTCCAAGAGCGTAGCTCGAGGAAAATTGTGAGCTTTGAGGAACAGATAATGTCCAAGGACAAATATTCAAGCATATTTTTGCACCATATGGAGGCTATTGTGTTTATTATCCTTCAAATATTTTTCGCCACAAGCACAGTTTAGAAAATTAGGGAGTATGCTCGGATATTCCCCAGTTTTAGCGGGGGAATATTTGATCACTTGACGCCTTTAGACCAATCGTGCATGAGCGAAAACATTTGATGGATTATAAACAAATATATTACATGTTACCATGCATCTGTTCAATAATTGATCACAGATCAGTGTTGGAAACTGCTGTAAATTTTGACAGCACTCTCCTTTCGGGCATGTGACTCTCAAATTGCACTTACCTGGTATAATTTTCACTCGCTCACTCAGAAAGATGCCTCCCCTCCTAAAAAATCTCTGCATTAATTTACAAACCATATGTTTTTTCAGTATCTCTTGATCACATACGCCCAGCTGGTCATTTCATGTTGAGCTTTGTTGTTCTGGCCCATTTACCAGACGCCTCTTTAGGATCGCGGGCCGATTTTACTGTTTTACTCATTTTTTGTCATCAACTTTTGACACTCTTGGGAAATATTTTTATATTGCCAAATTCACATATCCTGAGAATCGAGATATGGGAGTAAACAACTTGTCAGCAGGTGGATTAGCTAGCATGATGATTTTCTTTCAATGAAAAATTATTCTAAAAGACCTTAAACTCAAAGATAACTACAACAAAGGTACTTTTATTTTCAAAACAGTTCCTACATGTATTCAAGACCCTTCACGATCTTTGAGATTCATTCCTTAACAGGCAACCATCCTTGTTCCTAGAGAGCAATGGTATCACTTCATACACAAGTAACCATTACTTAGTTTATCACTGCTAGGAAGCCATATTTCATTTTGCCTAAATTTATCAGGCATCTCAAAAGCTAAGATAGAAATAAATAAATAAATAAATAAATATACATTTATATAGCGCCATTTTCCACTAATTGTCCATGGCGCTTTACAATACTTTAAAATTAAAATCCTAATTCTTTAAAAACCTAAAATCCTAAATCCTAAAAGTTAAAATCCTAAGAATTAAATACGCTATATAATACAATTAGGCTACAAATAAAAAGTAAAAACTACAAATCAAATGCACGCTTAAAAAGATAAGTCTTAAGATTAGCCTTAAAAACTGCCTCTGATGATGAAAGTCTGATCTGGAGGGGTAGTTTATTCCAGAGCCTTGGTGCCGCCACGGCAAAAGCCCTTTCACCATACGTTTTAAGATTTGCTTTAGGCTCATCAAGCAACCTGTTGTTTGAAGATCTTAGTGTCCGACCAGAAATGTTAAATCGCAGTAGGTCTCTAATGTAATCAGGGACCAGTCCATTCAGAGCTTTGTAAGTTAACAACAATATTTTGAAAATAATCCTAAAATGAACTGGCAACCAATGTAAGCTCCTTAGTATTGGTGTGATGTGTTCCTGCCTTCTAGTCAAGGTAACAAGGCGAGCTGCTGAGTTCTGTACAAGCTGAAGTCTATTAATCAGATACTTTGGGAGACCGTACAGTAGGGCGTTACAATAGTCCAAACGCGATGTTATGTAAGCATGAACAATAGTCTCAGTAGTACTCTGGGATAGGTATTGTCTAATTTTAGCTATACTACGAATGCGGAAAAATGCGCTCTTGCAGTTTATTTTAACATGTTCTTTGAAATCCAAACATTGATCGAATGCAACTCCTAAATTCCTGGCCTGTTTACTAGGCTTGGTAAAAAAACTAGGTAAAAAAAGCACTGGTCTAGAGATATCTTTGCGAAAATGGAAAATATAATGGAGCATTATCAACATTCAAGCTTAAAAAATTTCCCAAGAATGAAAATCATGCTCGCCAAATGGGCAGGTGATCGATGATTTGTACTCACCTAACACTTTTCACACTTGCATTGGCGAGCAGGCAAGTGCTTATTTCTAACACTGCAGTTGATGTCAGAATGTGGCAAGGACAAAAAATTCGCACTCAATGTGATGGCAGAGTGTGTCACTGATGTTGTTACCACACTGTGAAGTCTTTGTTATCAATTACCAAGTTAAAGTAGGAATTTTATCACAGCTATTTAATGTTGTTATCTTCTTTTACTCCCTTCAAACTTGATTCTCCTCCTAGGGGGAAAGAATGACTAGTCCCTTTTTTGGCTCTTCATTTACTGTAAACAATATAGCAAGCAGTAATTCATTAAGGACACTGTAAATCAATTTTGTAATCTCTCTTATTTAGTATTGAAGGTAAAACCAAGCATTACAAAGTGAGCTGTAAAAGAAACATGACTTTTACCATCAATGACAAAGAGTACTTTGACAATATCACTGAGATGGTTACGGTAATATATGATCTAATAATTTGTTTTATTCTTAATTAATTGTCTGAACAATAGGAAAACAAACTGTAGTAATAATACCTCTTCATTTAGTCATTTCTTAACAACACAATTTTTCTTATCACTTTCTTCTGCCTGTTCTATATATTATATCAAGAACCAGTTTTCTTTTTCTGCATACATTGTGCATATTAAATAGCGATTTTGCATGCAAAAGAGAGATTTCCAAAGTTTGACTTACATGCTGACCAAGCAGGTGTTTTATGCAACTTTGGTTTCACTGTAGCTGTGTCTGTAAAAGCAAATCAACTGAATGATTAAAAGTGACCTTGGGAAACTGCAAAACTAACATGAACTACTGCATTGTAAAATTGTACAGTATGCTTTCCTTACCTGCAGAAGATGTTCCTAAGGACAATTTTGTTATTAAAGATATCGTATGCCGTTTGAATATGTTTTAAAGTATTTACACGTACATAAGAAATCTTATAAATTAATATTCATCATTTGGATGTTGTTTCTGATGAAGTTACCTTTATCACAGTTCTACCAGAACAACACAGGATGTCTGCCAATTGAACTTACAGAACCTGTCTGTAGGTGTGAGTTCAATGGCGGCAGTGCTGATGATTCTTCTCAGCATACAGGAGAAGGTAATGTCAGGGAATTCTTCTTAGTAGCATTCAATCACTATACAAGAAATAAACATCAATGACAGGTTACTCAGCGGGCTGCATGGTCAAGTGGTTTAGATTTCAGTAATAATTAATAATTACTCACTGAAGTGGAGGTAAATATCCATCACTTTCACTGACACTGAGGTGAATAATTGTTTTAGTATATACCACTCAAGCTGAATAATTAGCAGACCAAAACATTATTTTATGTGTGACAAGCGGTCGGAAATTTTAAAATCTCTCTTGCCGGCTGCTCGGAGGTGAATAGTACTTGCTAATCACCTCGGAGTTAACCAACCAGAGCACTCGAAAAGCACTATTCACTTGTGTGGTATATACTAATTTCAAATACAGACCAATCATGCAATGCTTTTGAGTGGTATTATGTATACCATATGATATCCCACAAGTCACTTGCATATTCTCAGTACATGTATACACACATGGCTTTAAGAAAATACAAATGACAAGTGAAATATTGAATTCCATGGTGTATCATGATAAAGTGGTGCATAACCATTTGTTTATCAATTATAATGCTATCGAAAATACAGTGGTGACACAATCAATGCATTGCATCATGAGAATGTTGGGTGTAATGATGTGGATAATACAAGGCTTTCCTGTTTAAAAATTTCCAATTGCTTGCATTTTCCATGGCATGGTATAAATAATTATTATTATATAATAATTTGTAGTATTCATTATTTAGGCATGTTCCATTGATCATGCACAGGCTTTCAAAATGTTTTGAAAATATTCACAGAAATCCTTTTGTTTGTTTTTAGAGTTTTTGAAATTAAATGAAATGTTAAACTTTCTAACTTAAGCGAGTTGCTTAAGTCTGTATGCAAATCTCACCATCACCAGCAACATACACTGTAGAGGCCAAATAATGCCTTTATTCAATTTAGTAATAATTATTGCTTATGTAACATTTGCTACCTTTGTAAAGAAAACCATAATGTAACCAGCAAGTAATACTTCACTTACAATCAAACTACATTAAAGACCTTTCAACATTTTGCTTTATTTGCCAGGCAACACACTGCCAAGAGCTCGACTTCAAACAAATGCAATCTCAGAAATCCAGCTTCGTGTGATAGTTGAGTCAAAGACATTCTCACTTCTCACAAGTCCTTTTAATCAAGTGCTTACCCTCAAAGAGCAGGTAGAAGAGTTAAGTGGGGTGCCTGCAGACTGTCAGTTGTTAGAGCTGGATGGCAAGCCATTGGTGATGGATACTTTTCTTCTTTGTGACTATCACATCATGGAAAACTCAACAATTTACGTTCAAGTTCACCCTTGGAATGAGGAGTAAGTGCTGGGCAGTATGGCAACGAACTGCATACACATGTAGACTTTGTTTGTTAAATTTTACCCGACATTTTTGTTCTTAAGTTAATGTTAAACTTAATTAAATAAATGTTCGGGGCTGTCAATCAGAGCTGTAACCCATGGCACCTGTTAAGCCCCGGCCAAACAATCCCAACATTTGAACACAACACATCGCAACATTGTTGGACGCAACATGTTGAGTGTGTTTGGCCTTCCTGTTGCAATGTGTCGCGATATGTTGGGTATTGAAAATCAAACTAGTGCACATGCCCGGGCACAACATTGTTGCATGAACCTGGCCAAACGATTACAACATCATGCAACATCCACAAATGTTGCATGAAAAATTTGACCATTTTCAAATTTGAGCCAACAACACCCAACATATTGCAACATGTTACAACGAGTCGCAACAGGGTGGCCAAACATGCGCAACATGCTGTGCCCAACAATGTTGCAATATGTTGAGTTGAAATGTTGCAATCATTTGGCCGGGGCTGTACAGCTGAGTATGCTTGATGGGCCCTTGTTGGTACAGCTGAACTTGCCTGTAAGTGGTATAATTCACCATAAAGTAGCAAGTTTGCTACAGGTGTGAAGATCAAGGCTATAGATGAATCAAAACTTATTGACAGCCCCCATGTTATTCATTCAACTGATGTTCAAACTCCTACACTTAGTTATCAAGTTTGGCTTTTAGAGTTACTTCACCCTCTTTCTTTCTTTCTTGTTCAAAGATGGATGCCCCATACTGATAATAATAATACTGACAATGACAATGACAATGACAATGACAATGACAATGACAATGACAATGACAATGACAATGACAATGACAATGACAATGACACTGACAATGACAAGGACAAGGACAAGGACAATGACAATGACAATGATAATGACAATGATAATGATAATGACAATGATAATGACACTGACACTGACAATGGCAATGATAATGATATATAAATTATATATTTAGAGACATATTATATTATATAATCATGCATGGTTTCTATGTCAGAACCTTCCATTAGGACAGATTATCCTATATTCAGTACATTGTACCTCACAAAAAGTCATGTGTTGTAACATAAAACAGATGTGATCAAACACAATTTGGTAAACAGATACATAGTACCAACCAGTAGTCCATGTCATTGCGCATGTCCTGTTTTGTTGACACAGCTGGTACGTTGGTAAAATGTCAGCCAGTGATATAGACTGTGTTGTCAGTCAGCTCAGTGATGTTACAGATGGAATGTTCCTAGTCAGAGAAAGCATATCACATCCAGGATGTTATTATCTTTATGTCTGGTGAGTTAGATTATGGTAGGAATGAGCAAAAAAACTCATAAGATGTGTGACACTATGCCGATAAATTAGATATGACGCTCAAAAGGCTCTTAAAAGTGTCAAATAGTTGCTGGTTAACTAAATGCTTCGGGCTTAGCCCGAAGAAGAAGGGCTTAGCCCAGAACATTTAGTTAACCAGCAACTATTTGACACTTTTAAGAGCCTTTTGAGGCTCATATTTAATTTATGATTATGGTATTGTGTCTTGAATATCCGTAAAGTTTCATTTATTTTCCTAATGTGAGTCAAAAACATTAAGATGAAATCCGATAGGAAATCAAGCAATTCAGCTTTTAGAGGACAGAAACCTTGAACCAGAATAATTTTAAGTATTTCTATGGTCCTTTTTTCATTTTTTAGAAGCTTAAGATACAAATAGTTGCCTGAAAATAAGCAAAATAAATTTCACAGGTAACATTTCACTATTGTGGTCATTTCGCCAGTACTGTCAAGTGTTTCAATATGAACTTCAAAATGCTTTTCAACATCTGGTGTTGTTGGTAATTAAAACAGTCCCACAGACGTTTGCAATACAATGTAAAAAATCTTGGTACAAAGTTTTACTCCACTTGATTCCTTGTTAAATCTTAATAATTAAGATTGAATTAATTCCCATTTGTCATAAATTAGCCAAATTACCCTAAGTAGATGAGAAGCAAACACTTAAACCTTTCAGCCACTCAGCTGTCAGTACTGGGCTAATTACACCTCAAGCTCTTTGTATTGCTGTATCCACAGGTGTAAAGGCAAGTCAAACCACTACAGAGTACTCAACAAGAAAAACATGTTCACTGTTGATAACAAGCAGCAATTTAGCAGCTTGTCTCATCTGGTAGAGGTGAGCTGTGAATAATGATAAGTCAATTGTCTGAGAAGTACACTGTATATTAAGGTGGCTGGTACCAGTTTTCTCGCGCGGTGAGTAGATCACCATCATGCGTCATGCGTGAGTAACACGTACGATAGAGGCGCAAGATTTAAAACCGGAAAGTCCCAAACAAATATGGCGGCGCGGGGCTTTTACCTCGCACGGTCACTTTAGTACGGAATTCGCATTTAAAGGAGGCTTTACCTGCTAGAACAACTTTAGTCAATTCTGTGTATTTAAGAAAAATTGTTTCGGGAATTCAATGTTTCCCAAATTTCAAAGGAAACTTGATCGATCTTGACAGCCACCGGAAGCGTATAAGGGACTCGCAAAACATCGCAAATCTACCCAGAATTTGTGTGAAAATCCTACAGAGTAAGCCCAGGAGGTTGTCTTTAACAACAACTACAACTGTAAATGAAGTTTTAGCAGCAAACAAAACAAAACGCCTGTTCGGAGCCCGCTCGCCTGTGCAGGCACACGAAGCAGTCAGTGGTAGTCAAAACAGCTCATGAGCAACTGCTGATCTTATAAAGTCTGGATTTTTGAATGTGTGTCTATGCACGTGGGAGTAACGGAACTCGCGAAGGCTTTTACATGAAAGCAAACCCAGTGACCCCTTTTTTTTATTGTTTTAATATAATATTATTGAGAGGAAGCATCAGAAAAAAGGTAAAAAATACTACGGAAGGAAATTTGCACTTCGTGCAAATTGTCGTTTTTCCAAGTTTACAAGAAATTGGCTCCGTAAAATTATTTTAAAATTGTTGTGCATATTCATTTTCTGATGCCAAAAGCTATTGATTAAAGGGTCACCGGTCAATTTTTTAGTTATTAGTGACATAAGCAAAAAATCAGGTCTGGAAAATCATTTTAGAATGTTGCCATGGTAACTACTGACAACAAAATAACAGCTTATTTAGATCAAGTATAAATTATATAATCCAAACTTACAAAAATATTACAATGGCCCTGGTCTGCCTTTTTGTTCTATTCTTACAAAGTTATGAGCCGTCAAAAACCTGAAAACTGGTACGAGCCACCTTAAGTTAAAGATCTAGATAAAGAAAAGAAAGGGATATCTAAGCTAGGTTATCCAGTGGATATAAGAAAGAGAGGTATTGAGGTTGAGAAAAGGAAGGAGGCAGGCAGGTAAGAAGAAGCTCATATGCTCTCACACGAGGGAAGGAGGGACTGAGCGAGAAAAAATGGTTATATTGGGTTACATTTTTGCATACAGGAAGTACTGATTGAATTGTTTTCTTAACTAGAATATTACTGTGAAACTAGACCATTGATATTTACTTTCCAGTATTACAAACACCAGCGTGGTTCTCTGAAAACACAACTCACTAAGCCTGTGAAATTGGACAAAGAACAGAGAGGTAAATGCAGATTATATCTTATTATTTTGGTGTGAATGGTAAACACAATTTGAAGTTCAAGAGTTTTTACATGGAGTTGCATACAAATAGTTGTTAAAAGTATTCTTTGATATATACAGAAAGAGGGAATCAGAGTACATTGTATCCAATTTTGCCTTGTCTCCTTTAGTACTCATCACTCTTTACTGTATCAAAAAATTGCCAAACAGAACATATTTTAAAAAGAAATGTATGGTAATCAGTAACTAGAGACTGACTGGCTCAAAACAAGTATTTCTCACACACCACTGGTAGCAATGTTAAGCTGACTGCTGCAGCCTGACCTTTATTGCAAAATCAAAGCTAATACAAATAACGAAAACACCTGTACATTATACTTTAAAATCTTCCGGTGAGTGGGTGGGAAAGTCGACAGTGGCAGATGCAACAGAAAAGACTGCCCACCCCACAGGTGACATGACCGATACCAAGGCCCCTAGCGGTGTGTGAGAAGAACATTTTTCACTTATGTCATTCACTCAGCCAGTGAAAAATTACTCTTCTCTGTTTTGCAGGTCTTATTCCACCAGCCATTCTTGCAAGAGGCAGTAAAGCCAAAGCAGCATACAGACGAGCCTTAGAACGTGGTAAAACATGTGACATCCGTGTGCGAGTCATGCTGATTGGACAAGACCATGCGGGTAAGACAAGTGTTAAGAGATCTTTGAAGGGTGACAAGTTCAACAGAGATGAAGCCAGCACAGCAGGAGTGCAGATGGACCTTCCCTTGTTAAGCGTTGGAGAACGGCCGTGGAAGCCAGCATCCCAGTCTGATGAAACAACTACTGTGTTTGATCATAAGAGTGCACAGCTAGTGGCTCGGCAGCTGTCAGGAAGTTCTGATGAACTGGAAGAGCCGCCCACCAAACGCAGTTCTTGTGATATGCTTGAGGAGTGTCCTGTAGAAAAGAAATGTCATGCTAATGGAGTAGGCAGCTCTGAATCTAATGCTGATTTGGAAAAGTTTCATTCTCAGACCAGTGTTCTATCCAATGGGATAGGAAGCTCTCAAGGTTCACCACTCTCCCCACCCATGGGAGGTAAATATCAATTTGGATTATGTGTAGTACTAAAATTAGCACTTAGGTTGTAGAATCTTAGAAGTGGTGCGAGTTAAAACATGCAAGTTAGTAGGGACTGACTAGGTACATGCAGTTGTAAGTCCTACTGTGAAAGGATTTTATGAATCAAAGTACTTCTAAGTACTTATTTTTAGAAACTAATTTTCCATTTTACGCAACGTTTTTGATTAAGTTTGTTTTTTGTTTGCATCTTTATTTGTTTGTCTTGTGTGCTTAATTAATCCTTGTTGTAGTACATCAGCAGGGAAGTGAAAATAATGGCAATGATGTTGTATGCCCCTGACTGTTCATCAACCAACTGTTTTGTTGTTAGCTTGGCACTGTCATTTTGTAGTTTAAAGGTGAATTTCCACATTCGCGTCTTCTCGCGCGTGTTGAACCACATTTATTTTTTTCCATGGACCTAGGCCGTCCAGTTTTTAAATTTCATCATTTTATTTAACACGATTTTTACTTTGAAATTCAAGCCATTTAACGCGGGTGAGATAACGTAGCAGTGGGAATTTCGCTTATATGTTTTCTCCTAGAGTGTGCCAGGTTTGGCTGTGTACATAGTAACTGGTTACTTTTCAGTGCTTCATTGATGTTCATTTAAGGATCCTTCCTTAAATTCCAACATAAGGGTGAAAGTTGTTTGTCACACACAATCATTTCTCCTTGTCTTTAGCAGTGAGTCATATGGAGCCTACCTCGCCAATCTTTCAAGATGAAGTGTTCACTAATGATCACGATCCGTTTGGTGATCTGCCACAGGAGATCATCAGCTTGGTAGAAGGTATCCTCGTACAAGACAATCAAACAACTGCAGTCGACGAGATATGGCCAGTAATCTGGGACTTTGCAGGCCAATCCCTTTATCATGCCATACATCCGATATTCATGTCACGGGAGGCTGTATATCTGTTGGTATCTGACCTAAGCAAAGACCTGTTCCAAAGGCCAGACACTCGTGCAAAACCTTGTGAACAGTCGCGTGAGCGGGGGATGGAGATGTCAAACAGGGGCGACTCCGGTCTTGATCATCTCATGAAATGGATGGACTTGGTTCATTCTTTTCAGGATCCCAGCAGTGTGGATTCCGTAGACATTGCTCAGCCACCTGTCATATTAGTTGGAACGCATGCAGACAAAGTGGTCGGTGATCCATGGCGCGTTATGAATGTCATCTTGGACAGTTTTGAGGGAAAGGCCTTTTCATCGCATATTGTTGACGAGAAATTTGTGGTCGACAATACTCGTGCTGGTCAACCGTTTCAACATGAAGATCAAAATGTCCAGAGGCTGAGGAAGAAGATTCTTTCCGTAGCTGCAACGTTACCTCACACAAAGCGAGAAATTCCTCTGCAGTGGCTTCGCGTTGAGAAAGTACTCCATCGGCTAGCCAGCAGTGGCGTCAAGCACATTACTAAGACGGATTTCAAAGCCATTTCTAACAGAATATGTCAGTTTGAATTCCAGGAAGATAGTGAAGAGCTGCTTCATTTCCTGTGTGATTGTGGTGCAGTTCTTTACTTCAACGAGGCTGACAATTCCAGCAGCTTGGTTATTCTGGACCCACAGTGGTTAATCAATGTCTTTTGTCAAATCATAACTGTTGTTCCAAGCAAGAAAGAACCAATGCGAATCCGTGAACATCGCCGGACCCTTGCTAAAGATGGCATCTTGTCCCAAGAACTTATCAACTATGCTTGTCAGAACCTCAGCCTTTCACTTTCCCAAAACTCGCTTCTTTCGATCATGGAAAAATCCAACCTCATTTGTCGCTGGGATGTTCAGAAGGACAAGGTGCTCATTCTTGTGCCTTCAATGATGACTGCCAAGCCAGAAGAGGAAATATCAGGATTAATTTGCCAAGGCTCAGTTGGACCAATTTACATTCAGTTTCACACTGGATATGTGCCTTATGGCTTGTTTTCCAGATTCCTTGTGTTGTTTGGTCAGTACGCCTCCCACGATCTTGCTGCCCGACCGCCCAAACTTTCCGCAAATGCAGCCCGATTTTTTATTTGTAAGAGAAACAACTACAATCTGACGTTCGCTTGCTTCAAGAGTGTCATCACAATTCATTTGGTTCATGAGGGCAAGTCAGAGGACGGCCAAGAGACTGTTACCATCTGTCAGCAAGTCTGCAGGTTTGTAGAACTGGAGTTTGAGCAAACCTTTTAGTTTACCGTAAAGGATCCCTGTCAGCCACACGTTTGTTTTTGTTTACATGCGAGAGTTTGGCCGTTATATTTTGTTCCGAGCATGTCAAAACAAAGGAAATCACTGTGAAACTTTTAATATTTTCATTGAACATTGTGATTTTTTTTTTAGCAAGAGTGAGTACAAATAAAGATTGATTGATTGATCAGAAATGCGAACCATTTAACCGAAAATCCCGGAAATTCCGAGATGAAAATCAATAGGAACAGAAATTCCCAGAAAAAATTTTCGGAAATTTGGGTACAGCTCGCGGATGTGTCCTCTTTTCCGAAAACTGTGGAAACTGTTGTTCCATTGGCCACTAGACATTTCTGGGAATGTTGAATGGAAAGCACCCTACACTGTCATAATCCTGTTTTTTGTGTACGTTACACTAAGCTTAACCAATCAACTATTTGCGCGTGGTTGATTTGGTATAGACGAGTACATTGTTCGTGTTATTATGGGGGGTCTTATTTGACTTCATTTTTTTCCTCTGTAAGTGTATAGCTTGGACGCGCATGTATTTTTAGCGCGAGGATCACCGTATGTGTAGTAATGGTTGATTATTGTCGTCTTCAGTTTTGTTGAAGACATTCTTCAGTTTCTTGCTGAGCAGTGTCCATGGCTACACTCCATGACATGGCAGCTGTGTGCTCGCTGTGATCTGTGTGTTGGTGAAGATGAAGATCCTGAGGGCTGTTCATGGCATCATGTCCACTCCTGTCTTCACCCTGACTGCGCGCACTTCATTCCCTTAGCCTCACAACCTTTAAGATGTGATAGGACCTATAAGCTGAACTCCGTACTTACTGTGGACAAGATTCAACCCTGGATGAAGGTACGTACAAACTGAGAATAATCTACTATTACAGAATCAATCGTGAAGGATTTGAAGTCTGCCTGGGTTGGCGTTGGGTTTGTTCTCCACAAAACACCTTTTCAGGTTAAGTAGCCATTCTGTAAGTTGTCAGTGTAACTTGGATATAATGGACTGTTTGTAAGTTGATCCAGGGACGAGGTTTTTTCCAAACATTGACGATTTTCATCTCTCAGGCTGAACTGGAACTAGCCCACTAAAGAGAATGGTGCACGGCTCAATTTGAAGATTTTTTAGCTGCCTTTATGACGATCTAGGTTTAATTCTATTTGAAGTCTGTTCTACGGATTGTAATAACTTTTCCAAGAAGCCTTAATTACATGAGACTGACACAAGTTTGTGGTTTATCAGGAGAACTGTCAAGTCAGTAAACCTCAGTGAACAGTGTACAATGGTTATATACAAAGCAATTGTAAACAATGTTCGACTAAACGGCTTTGAAAACAAGGTTGATGAGTGCACGAGTGAAAGGGACATACCTTAAACATCCCTGTTTTAGAAAAAGTTCAATGTTCTTGCTAAAGATATCGTTTAACATAATCGTGCTAGCTTTTAGTCGTTTTAAAGATTAAAGTTTTTATTAATGTCCAATATTTGTTTTCTCTTCGTTTCTCAGTATTTCGACTACAGAGATCAGAAAACAGGTAAACGTGTCTTGTAGCCTGATAATAAAATCTTTCAGTTTCTAAAGAGTAAACATGGTGTACCTATGGGAATAAAAGCTAGTTGGTGATACAGTTGTGAAGCTGGTGATTCAGTTGTCAATGAGTGGTGTAATTTTATTGTAGAGTTGGTAAGTAGTAAAGGAAAGATCGGCAAGGTAGGAAAATTTCTCCTTCCCAGCTAAGATTCTAGTGTTTTGTGCTCATCCCTAATCTGGTAGACTTTCTTAGTCTGCAGTTAAATGTTGAGTGGGAAGAGTTGATTACGATAAAAATGAATGTTGAGGAATGTAGCTGCTATTCCATATCTACCTGAAAATGAGTTATTTACACAGTTTCCAAAGATTGAGCGGTTATGCTTTTAACTTGATACAATTGATTGTCTTGTAGATGGACTTCGTTTTAAACCTGGTCTTGTTTCCAGTAATGATCTGCTGCACATAGCACGTGACGTGGGCGTACAGTGGGATTCATTAGGTCGCGTTCTGTTGGGTGAGAAGGAAGTGGAACACATTGACTACGACCAGAAGACACTGTTTGAAAAGTGCTTCGGTATGCTGACTAGCTGGACAAGAGCTCGAGGATCCAGTGCTACATACGCTGCGTTGGGACAGGCGTTAATGCAGGATCGGCACACACAAGATCTTTGTTCAAAGTATTGCTTGGCATCGCAGGGAGTGCTTGAAAGTAGTGTCTGAAAGAAGATGATCGGGAACTAATAGGCAAGGAATGGGAGAATCTCCTCTCAAGGTATACTCTCTGAGAGTTTATTTATTCCAAGGTGTAGGTATGTTTGTAAAACTACCTGGCCTGATTATTCTTTTCCTTATGTGAATAAAATAATCAGTAACTTAAAAGAGAAAAGCGCATTACCGATTTCAAATAACACTGTTTCACGTTCTTCCTAAGAATTTGTGCAAAACGAAGACCCTCGTGTATATTGTTTGTAACTAATTTATGTAAAGGTATATGGAAAAGCTGATCCGTGAATGAGTGGTCAGCTCTCGTACGTACAGCTATACAACAAGATGTAATTATTTAAGCTAAGTACAAATAGAAGATAGATAAAATAAATAGATAAATGATAATCGAGTAAAAATCCATCCGCGCGCTTTTTCTAATGCATTAGGTGTAAATCTATGACAAGAAATAATTGGACTGAAATAACAGAAAAAATTGAAGCAAATTTCAGTAAGAATTCTGCTAAAACAATGTGATTATTCGCTCTCGATTTCTATGAGGTAATAGCTTATTCGGCCTGCGGCCTCATCAATTATTGCCTTACAGAAATCTTGATCTCATAATCATTTTTTTTTCTAATAGAAAAGCAGTAGAAGTTAGGGAGAACGACAAATGCTGTGGGAACACGAGCCGATAGGTGAGTGTTTTCACAGCTTTTCCGAGAGAAGTGATCTTATATCTCGATAGCAACACGAAGAACTAAGTGTTCTCTACTTCTTTTGGAAAGCACCGTGAGAAAAAGATGGAAAGAAAGAAAAATCTTTTGTTCAATTATCAAAATGTATGTTGTCTTTGCTGGTGCTGTTGGTGCGCGCTTTCTTACAGGGTGTTTTCTAAACGTGAATATCAATCATACCCCGACTTTCATATTTTGGTTTCATTGTCTCAGGGAATTGTTGATCCAGAGTAACTAAAGAACGTGGATGACTTGAGATTTTGCCTCATCAAATTTAGGGAGCCAAAGTTTTTGCACCGACTAACTTTTCAATTACAGATTAGTACTGAAACTACAGGCATTCGCCACTACCTACACCAACCAGCTTGGTTAGTATTAGCGATTGGTTTTACCTTACACGTTGAGAAATAGACGAAAGGGAAGGAAAATATAAAATTTAAAAAAAATGGAAGAAATTGTGCCTGCTTGAAGTCATGTCGTTAACGTGTTGTAATGTATTTTGTTTATCCTTAAAATCTTAGTGTTAATGAAGGTAATTTAAGAGAATGTTGTGATCTGTGGTAGGAATAAAGGAAACATTGTAATAACGTATGCTGTCCTCCCCTTATCCTTTCTTGCGGTTCTTTTCAGTAGTCGAATATTCTCTTAGTCACTTCCCTGTACCATCTATTCCACGTTCATGTTTTAAAAACGGGATTGTCGAAGCTTGGTACACGTTTAGTGTGTGATATCAGTTCACAGTAAAATTCTTGCTCTGGCTGCGCCACTGTCAGTCATCTCTTGTTGTAAGTGTCGGCCGACAGGTGGTGAAGGTGAACCCTTCCTGTGACATTCGAACATTTAAATTACATTTTATAATTGCAAACAAACCTTCGGTCGTGGGCTCATTTCCGTTTCTCGTGAGAGAAAGATCTCAGTTTCTGGTGAAATATTCCGTATTCAATAATTTTGATTGATGTAATGTCGGGAAACCCTAAAGCATGGAATCCGGAACTAGAATCCTAGAAACCAGAGTAACGACCAGTATTGAACTGGCAACGAACTGTAACAAAACATTTGTTCAGAGCAACCCCTAGCTGTACATCTCGCCCGGTTGAACAAAAAGGTGGATAACGTAATCTATCCATTGGGTAAATCACCATCCAGTCAGGGTTGATGATTTTTCGGGTGGATAGAGTTGCCATCCTTTGTTGAACCTGGCCCCGGCGGGAGCACGGTTCCTGTGAGTGTCCCGATTACATTACCCTGAAAAGACTAGCGAGTTGCACAACAGCAACAAGCTATAGGCCCTTTGCAGGATCCGGTCACATGGTACGGAATTAATTACGCTGGGACGCAAGTTACGTAGTGAGACTTCCAAAACAAAGGAAAGTCGGGCTGGACTGGTACAAGTTCCTTTGGTTTGGAAGTCCCACTGCGTAACTTGTGTCCCAGCGTAATTAATTCCGTACCATGTGACCGGATCGTGCAAAGGGTCTGTTGTCACAACATTGACATCAAAGTGATGTTTGCGTGCGATGAGTTTCTGGCAATTTTTCACCATCTTTTAGCAACATATATGGTCCGATCCGTTCGCAAGCAAGAAGGACAAGGAAGTAAGTGTGCAACAGTTCCATAAATTATTTTAATATGATGGCTTACAAGAATATCTGATGCTGATTTGTAATAGTATCGGTCTGACAATAGTGTTACTCTAGAATTCATCTCGGCGTATGATGGGAACAACAAACTTATTTAGACGAGCCAGGTTAGCCTTGCGATATCGAAAGTGAGAGGCGCGACCGTCGAAGGCGTCGAGGTACAGCTTGTTGCCACTGACGGAGAGCCTGTTCTTTATAAAATTAAAATTTGCTAGCTTCTTCTCTGGACATGAAGGCCACTCTGGTAAATTTTCCCATGACAATAGCTCTCACCAGGTTGCACGAATTTCGACAGGCGGGGGATCCTTGTTTCTATACAAGTGAAGTTTAGGGGTCCTTTTTATTGGCCTCTTTAATTTTACAGGCAACGTAATTTTCGCGTATTTGAAGAACTTATTTTCTTTGATTTGAGACTGATTCCGGATTCCGATTTCAGGATTCGATTTCAGGATTCGATTTCAGGATTCGGTTTCCCGATTCCATATTTTAGGGTTTCCCTGAAATGTTGTTTACATTCTCAGGAAAGTCATGATCAAGTGACAACAAATTTAGCCGAGCTATGCAGGTTATGTCATCAGTATGGCACTTTTTGGAAGGCTTACCAGCATCGGCCCAGCATCGGTTATTTCTTCCTTCCATCCCTGTCCATCTTTTATGCGTTTCAATTGATGCAACAATATATGTCCTCATACATGACAACCTACCTTCTTTGAAGCATTTACCGCTCTAATTGTATTGTGGGCTCCATTGATGGTGAAACAACATGGCGGACGGACTTGATACCTGCCGGCAAATTCTTCTAGAGAGATTTCCTTCAATAGACGACGATCTCTTCCAGTATGTGACAGGTAAATGTTTCACGTATTATTTTTGTTCAAACGGATATTCCTGATTTCTGTTCGGCTCGCTAGTTTCTGTGTGACAGCCCTGCTTCACTTTTCGTGAAATCTTATATACGTATACGTTTTCAGTGACTTTTGAGATAGGAAAGGTAATCTCAATCAAGTCTTATGTAAAGTTAAGTTTTAGATCGTTGATTGTGGATATAATCATATTCTTGGGCATGGTATTGATGTCGTGTTGACTCTTGGTCAGGTTGCGGCTTGGAAGTCGAGTCAATTTTCGTACGTCGCGTTTTCTACAACTAGGGCTTACACTTCAATATCGTTTTAGTTCCGGTATTTCATTGTTTTGGATTACGTAACAGGTTTTAGTTGAAAAACATCATTGCCGGGTACTATAAGATATGCTGGTTGTCATTCTTTGTTTGGGATTCAAATTATATCGTGATATGCCAATAGTCAGAGCGAAATCAGACCTCTTAAATAATCTTAATTTGATTTGAAATAGTTTATTGGATTGCTTGAGGTCTGAGCTGTTTGAAACTATAGAGGGTTCTTAGCTGATAAGGAATGTGTAGAGCTCTCAAATTTTAGAGATTACATGATGTTATTTCGTAGTTAATTAGCCTTGTCTAGAGATCTTGTGTGAAAGAAATTTCCTGGTCATTTTAGCTCAGCAGAAAGTTTAGGGGTGACTTCCTACAGATTCTTGCATGTAGTTGCAAGGAATTGACAAAGGTTCACCATTCTTAGCTGTGTTCTAAATCTAAATATTATGTCAGCAACATCCAGAGGACATCACGCCAACCCTGGGTTGTGTGGGTTATCAGCTGAGTGCAAGTACTACCCAAGGATCTTAGCTGATAGGGGTTACCTTGGAGTCTTACTCAAGGGTCTTAGCTTATAGAGATAACTTAGGGATCCCAGTTCATTAAAATTACGTAGGATCAATAAGTTGACTGGATTGCCTTGTTTTTATAGCTAATAAAAATAAATATACCTAGAGATTACACAGTAGCTGACAGAGATAACCTAGTAAGGATCTTTGTTCATAAGGAATGTACCCAGATATAAATAACTAATAAATATATTGTGTATTACATTACTAACTACTTATTGACTGAGAGTGAGGCCTTTATGGGAAAATCTCAAACCCAGACCTTGCTATATTGACCTCGCTATCGCTCGGTCAATATGGCAAGGTGGAGGTTTGAGATTTTCCCATAAGGACTGAATGTTTGAGGTTAATAAATTGTTTATTATATGGCTTTTTGCCTAGCAGTCCTTGGAAGCTCAACTTGTCAACTACAATAAACAAACTGACCTATCAGGGCACTTAACTTTTTTTATTTTTAGTTAGCCCTATGGAACTTAGTAATCTCATTCTATAACTAAACAAGCTTTTTATTATTATAATATATGCCAAATATATCTTTCAAGCTTGGAAATTTATTAGTAGTCGGTTTAAATATGCATTTGCAAGCACTGATGGTTTGGAACATTGACTTCAGACATTCTTGAAAGTGGATCAGATGATTTTGAGAGTGGTGAAGATATTCACGATGCTGTGGGGAGTATACTCACAGAGGTGGCAGGAGATGAAGGAGAAGAGGACATCATTGACATTTGTAACCAACTAATGGGTGCTTTAAAAGGGTATGTAGAAACAAGCAATTGAATTTGTAACAATTTTGTATATCCTCAAAATATGTTGGAGATTAATGGGTAGTATACTGGACTCAAGATTAAGCAGTCTGGTTTTTGGGGAATTTTTTGAGAGAAATCAAGTACATGTATTACTGGTACTGTAAGAGATAAAATTATCGTATTACCTGTAATTTAACCGTTATTTAAGTAGTCATGCTAGCAAGAGAATGATGTTCATGCTGTTACATCATAGTCACTGGAAAATTGGTTTTCCTGTACATGCTGGAAAGTGTCTTTTTCCATTTGGGACCTTTTCATTTATATAAACATCAGTCAAAATCTGGAAAAGAACGATCCATGCAAATTAAACTTTTTTTATTGCAATTCGGTGCTAGAGTTCAACAACATCATGAGAGTGACAGAGACTGAAACGTCTACACAGATGTCACTCAGAAAAAGACAGCAAATATGTCTATGTCAGTATTAACAGAATTAGATAAAATTAGACTGTACCTGATGATTTGCGTCTAGCCAATTAATAACTGGATACTTGAGTTGTGTAAGGCTACCCTGATTATTCATATACAGATGTATCAATTTTTTTAATAGCAGTGGATGCAATGGCACAACCACAGATCAAGGGAGGCACAAATTACTCCAAGCCCCTGTCAATATGAGAGAGATGGCAGAAAATTTAGGTAATAGCTCAAACTGCATTTACTAGTCAATAGCATGGCAAGTATATATACACCACAGGAAGTCAAACAGTGTTTGAGATACGTGAAGTGAAATGTATGTTGGAAGCACCAAAGCTGTGTGAAATTATAATTCAAGAAATGTTCACTGGAACAAAATCTGTGTTACATGTGCTATTGAAATTATAAATTAAAGTTATACAACTCTGTGTGTCTTCAATTTTCAAGATCATGGCACAAAGCCTGCATTTATTTTATCTCCCCTTTATTGACCTACAGTGTACAATCCTAGTCAAAATTCCTTTAAACACTTCACACCACACTCCTTTGCAATGTTGTTACATGTTGCTTTCCAACAATCAAGCAGACGAAACAACATTCTAAAGAGGTGTGGGGTGTTCAAAATACATGTGTTTGAAGGTTTATGACCAGAGCGTTCGCCTTCTAATAAGGAATTGATTTCAGAATGATTTCAACCTATGTCAAAGGGGAAGGGAAAGTCTGCGACCCATAACTTATTTGAGTAACAAATTTGAACAAATTTGCAATGATTGCTTGAATGGCCTACATGTAGTGTAGGTGAAGGTGGACTACAAAGTCAGAGATCGGGTGTTCAAATCTAGTTTGCAAGTACAAAATAAAAAATTATCTCGGGGGTTAGGTCTAGGGTTAGGGTTAGGGTTAGTGGGATTGATATGGGATTCTGGCAGGGTAGGGTAGGGGTAGGAACTTAGGGAGGTGGGTGGTGTGCATGTTATTCTCTTTAAGAACCTCCAAAGATTGGAAAAAAATAAACTGGTTTACATATAGGCTGAAACAAGTTAATCTAAGGTTGTAATCATTCTAACCTAAAGAACAAATTTACCTACAGCAGTTATATTAGTTGTTTTATTTGAACCTGTAGAACCTCAGCTGGAGGATGAAATGTCAAGTATCTGGATTGTAAAGAGAGAAAGTAATACAGTGAGTTTGATGAAAGGATAATATGAAAATTGATAAACAAATAATGAAATCAAGTATGATTATATTCAGTTAGAATTATTGCTTTTTAATAGCTGTAAGTACAGTGTGAACCTGTATCAAAACATTGCAAAGTTTTTAACAACCAGTGACTGGCAAAATTCATTTATTTGTACATATTTACATGTAGTTCATTGGAATTGACTTCCTGTATATACTCAAGTGTGAACAACCTTGTCTTTACCACTCACCATCACAATCCGTGCACAACATGAATTCTAAAATAGCACACACAAGAATCCATCACTCACCAGATGTTCTCCGGTGAGCAAATAAAATGACACTAACTAGACATTTCAATGTGACTCTCCAATAACCTTCTCTGTTATAAACAATACTAGTCTAATAAAAATATATATGTCATGTTCCTATATTTCTTTGTAAAAATTCCCATGTTTTCATGAGTTTGCAACAGATTCTTATTAAACTTGGTATCTTTACTAAATTAAGATAAATATTTACTAAATTCAGAATCATGGTAAATTGAGCTATGGAGGTGTTTTTTGTTGATATTGCTTGACATAATAAAAAACGTCTGTTGTTTTCCTCTTATAGCTTTATGACGATATAACAAATAGTTTCCATATTACCATGCATCTGTTCAGTAGTCGATTGCAGATGACATCAAAATGTGGTAAGGACAAAATGGGGCACACAAGACAATAGCTGAGTGTGTCACTGAATGATGTTCTTACCATATTTTGACATCTGTGATCAAATACTTTCACATGGAATCTATTTGTTTTATGTAATAAAGAAACGAAAAGAAACTTAATAACATCCTTAGTCAATGTCTCCTTGGAGAGTTGTGCTTGCCAGTGGAGTTTTAACTGTGATATTGTTGTGATTTTAATGCTTTTGACTTATCACTTTAAATTCAGGTTGTAGATCAGAAAAAATTGCAAAAAGCTGAAGCTAAAATAAAAGCAAAGCAGGAGAAACGTGCCCAGGATGGAGAACCTATTAATGAGATAAGAGGGAGGTAATATATGTGTATGATATCGCAGAATTTGACAAGGATTGCAGATATGTACATATTTCTCTAACATGAAGCTATTTCAACAGCTAGTCTGGAAAATTGTGATAACAAGTGACTCTGACCTTCCGTTGGCAGGCAAATAGATAATGCTTCAGCTTGCCAGAGCTCAAACAAAAGAGAAAACAAACTAGAGGCCAGTGGTACAAACAAAAGTCGAGATATTAGGATAGAGAACTTTGATCTCTCTTATGCAGACAGGTAGGCACAACTCTAGTTATCTTGATTCCAGAATGTTTTACCCATCTTGATTTAAATTCGTCCAGTGTGTCAAATCACAGCTGCTCAAGATATGTGAGTTTAATCTTAATACCTGTAAATGATATTTTTCAGAGTTTTACTGAAAGAAGCAGACTTGACACTAATATTTGGTAGGAGATATGGCTTAGTTGGAAGAAATGGCATTGGGAAGACAACGCTTATTAAAATGATCTCCAGGTAATGTACATGTACGTATGTTAGGAAGTGGAAATTTCCTGTTTGCAAAGTTCATTATTAATAATAATTAGTATCACCCAACTAGTGGACTAATGCAAATCCTGCATTTTGATTGGCTACGCTACTAGAGGACTATTAGCAATAGTCCTCGAGTAGTGAAATTGGCGCAATCAAGCGTGACGCTTTCTTTCGTTTTACTCCCAAATAAATATTTCTTCAACTTGCATTTGCTAACTTTATTATTGCCTTTTCTGTCCAACTAGTTGGGTGATACTAAAGCAATTAGACCCTTCGCCCTCAAGGGCCACGGGTCTAATTGTTAATTATTACATGTGTACTGTAAATATTCACTTGACAGAAGGATAAGCCTGTTGTATCTTAATCATTAAGAGAGATTTATTTAATGACAGTACATAATAAAATTTACTACAATTTTAAATTTAATGTATTTATTGCCCATTACATTGTGACCAGTTCTTGATTGTTGAGCTAGACTCTTTGCTTTTTTCCTTCAGGCGTGAGTTATTTGTTCCATCTCACATTTCTATTCTGTGTGTTGCACAAGAGGTATGTTGATTGACTGTGTAAAAAGGAACTTGCTTTCTTCCAAACCATCAAGTTTCATAAATGATAAACATTTCACTTTGTCAAGTGATGAGAATTAAGAGTATTTTCAGGTAAACAGAATTGTCATTGATTTAGTTATGAATCATCAACTACTAACAACAAATATAAAGGTACATGTAAATGAGTGGCAATCAATAAGAATGATGTTATTTACAACAATCATTTTTTTTTTTTTAAATGGCAACAGTGGTATAATAATCTAAAGGATTTTAAAGTTTTCGATTTTAATTATTACATCTATGACAAGTACTTTTTTGAAACATAGATCGAAATCTCTTTAGTGTTTTAAACATGTTCAATCTTATATCGAAAACCTTGCATTTTTGTGGTAATTAATTTCATTTCTTACAGTTAATTAGCAATCTTAAACACTTTCAGTACTAAGCAAAAAGCTATCCAAAATGTAATAAATTAAATATTAATAGATATGTGTCTGTTAACCCATGAACTGATTGCTTTTTTACTTATTTTTCATTGTTATAACACTGGATATTTGGGTTCTGATCACACAATGTTGTGTACAATTAATGCACACTTTGCAGGTGACTGGTGATGAGACACAAGTTCTTCAGAGTGTTCTAGAATGTGATACTGAAAGAGAGAAACTATTGAAAGAAGAAAGGAAACTTCTTGCACTGACAGGACATGAAGGGTACACAGCATGAATTCATAAGTTAGTTGTTATTGTCCATCTTTGAAGCTTAGGATATTGTTTCCAATATATTCCAATATTGGAGCAGTTACTGCAAAGCTGTGTGCTACAGAGCTTCCAGTTTGGATCATAATGTTTGATTGTAGGTGTGACAGCTTGATGAACCTTATGTTCTCTGAGGCCAGCCCGGGGAGGGGGGGTACTCCCAGAAATATTGGGTGGGGGTGTGTGGCCTGCTTCCCAAAACCCCTACCCTATTTATGACCAAAATCTGCAATATTCCCTACCCTATTTATGACCTGACCAAAAATTCGAAACCCTATTTATGACCTGACCCTTAAATCAAAACCGTGTTTCAGACTTGCATTATAATTAGTTCCCTAGTTCAGACCAATGTTAAATTACCGTAAACATAATTATTATTTGTGAAGGGCTTTTGTTGATTTTCTTTTCGATAAAGATGAAAAGGTGGTTTCTTCTTTAAAACACAGGGTTTTCAATAAGTTTTGAAATAGCCGTCTGAGCTAACTAAAGTGGGTGGCAAACTAATGAATTTTTTCAATAATTTGAGTGAAAATACAGACAAAGTAGGTGGCAGTAAGAGGTAAATTCTGACAAAGTAGGCGGTGATTTTTGCTTGTTGCCAGCTTCTAATGAAACCCCTGAAAACATAACCATATCAAGGCTAGAGTACAAAAACCATACCCTATTTATGACCAAAATGGCCAAAATCAGCTAAAATCAATACCCTGTTTATGACCAAAACGGCTGAAAAGCCATACCCTTTGGGGCCGCACATACCTATATCTATAGCCCATATAAAGGAGTTCCCTCCCCCCCCCCCCCCCCACCCCGGGGAGGCCAGATGGAGCCTGTACATGTACTTTTTGTCTTGAAGTTTGTGAGCAACTGGTCATGCCATGTTCGCATTACAACTTTTGGTGAACTCCTTCAGGAGTACTGGTGTTAGTTGTTGTTTTGTAATAAAAAGTAATTTATGGGATAGTATTTTGTATGGCCTGTGATGCATAAACACTGTTGGTATCACTCAACTCTTTGCAAGCCTGCTGTAAGTACACTAGTCATCACAAACAATATAAAGTCCTGCCTCAATATGAACCCACTGTGTTTATTGTCACTGTTTTGCAGGTGAAGTGATTGGTTTTGGGTTTTGATAACTTTAAAGTTATTTACAGCAGGTTTTAACTTACTGTCCTTCTGTCACCTTCATTTTCAGTCCCAAATCTGAAACAGCTGACAATGCTAGTGGTAGATTGGCGCAGGTATATCACTGTAGTGCCACTTTCTAATGACTTTTTCTGTTAGTAATCTTCTAGTTTTGTACTGTAATACAGTACAACTGAAATAATATGTAAATTGGGAGGTAAAGAAATACTATATGATGTGAATCTTCAAAGTCTTACCTGAGATGAGTTTTTCTTATGGTTTTGGTTAGCCATGAATCTGTCTTAAAATTCGAGGGTCCACAATAGGTTCTCAGATCCCGCTTTCCCGCCCATTTTTTCCTGTTAATCCCGCTATCCCGCCCTTTTTTGCCTGGAAATCTGGATCCTGCCTACTTTTTTAAGACATTTCTGCGTTAATTATTAATTTGTTAAATTAATAATTAATTTAATTATTAACACAGAGACTATTTAAAAACAGATATCGCATAAAATAACACAAAAGGATTCAATGGGTAGCAGATAAGTAAGGACAAAATTAATGATTATAACGTCTCTTTCTGTAAACTGTTTACCGTTTTGTTTTCTTTTGTCCACGTATCATTGAAAGAAAAAGATTTTTCATTCCCATATTCAAGACATGGCCAGTAAACACACCTGATAGTTTCTTTCAAAGCTTTCAGCATCTTCACTTTCCTTGAAATCTGGGCTCAGAACTTTTCTTTCTGAATGAAGACAATCCTGCTCGCACATCCTGTTTAAAATATATGGCCACGCAATATGTATAATGTCGCATACTTCGTTTGGTAAATCATTGTCACCGGCATCTAATGTGGCCATCCTGGCCAAAACAAGACAAGCGCTCTAGAAAAGGTTGAAAGACTAGGAAAACTAGAAAGGATTGGGGGGGTCAAGATTACATTCGCAAAGATGTGGAAAATGGACAGATGTCATTCATGTCAGAGGATCACAATAGGACTCAAAGAACTTGTACAGTCGCATGATACTAACGTAGTCAAGCAATAA
Source organism: Orbicella franksi (assembly GCF_964199315.1). Taxonomy (NCBI): domain Eukaryota; kingdom Metazoa; phylum Cnidaria; class Anthozoa; order Scleractinia; family Merulinidae; genus Orbicella; species Orbicella franksi. The sequence goes on from NC_138147.1 coordinate 19,719,051, forward strand.
TGGATATGTTTGACAGAACCTGACAGTGTACAGAGCCGTTGCTATACACTACCTGAAACCTGACACAGCTATACACACAAAAGGTTCATTTCTGCCCAACTTGCGGCTTTTGTGCTGGTCAATCTATGAGGTCACGTAAGAATTGAAATCCCGTATCCCGCTCTGTTCCCCTTGTGAATCCCACATCCCAAGCCCATAAAAACGCTAAATCCCACTCCCGCTCATAATTGTAATTCCCGCTTCCCGCCCCTGTTTTCAGCTCAAATCCCGAATTTCAAGGCGAAAAAAAGCCAAATCCTGCATCGCGCCAAACCTATTGGGGACCCTCAAATTCATGTGATAATTTATTATACATTTGGCATTTGTACACCATGATACCAAGTTTAAAAAAAAAAAAACACAAATATGAAGTGTCACCATGTTCAAAAGCAGTCCTGCTTATTGTAGTTTTTGTATGGATTAGGTTTATGCAAGGTTGCAAGAAATAGAGGCAGATAAAGCTCCTGCAAAGTTAGTATTTCAATGTGATGTATAATGTTTTATGTCTATCTTTACTGTTGATAATAGTTAAAGGTTATTTTTTTTCATTTTCTATTACCGTACTGCATGACACTATTATGATAACACTTTTAATTATTTTGATTTTAATTCATGTAATTTTTTACTTGTTTCAGAGCTTCTTTAATACTGGCTGGACTGGGCTTCTCAACAAAAATGCAGAATCAACAAACAAGGTACAAGTTTTAAAAATGCTTTTGATGTTTTTTGGCAGAGTTAGCTGACTACCAAGTTCTCAAGATTCAGGGGTTTTTTTCTTTTCTTAAACTTTTGTTGAAAAGTACTTGTAGTGCTTGAATTCCTAACATTTCTAAACTAAAGGGTAAAACTTTGATGTTAAATCACCAAAATATTTCTCTGAAATTAAATAGACTAAGTATAAGGTAAATTTTAGAAGTCAGTAAAACAAAAATAGTTTGAGATTGTGACTGTCAGGGACCATTATCTTGTGTTTTAATGGGTCTAGAGTACAAGTAACATGACTTGTTTCAAGGGCAAGGCACAGTTGAAGAAAATTGATGTTGAACATTTATGAATGCATTGTTGTTTATTTGTAGAGAACTGTCTGGAGGTTGGAGAATGAGGCTTGCTCTTGCAAGAACACTATTTAGTAGGTAAGAGAACACTGTTGGATAAGTTATATTGCAGGCTCAGCTATAAAAGCTTTTATTCTAATTTTTTTTGTGTGTGATAATTTATTTGACACTCAGCATGTTGTTTTGGAAATATGCAAAAATGATTGTTTCATCTATTGATCATGAATGGGAATGAGCAGCTCTTATAGGGATGTGTACTATACACTAGTAGTTTGGTTTTGGTTTAAGCCAATTTTGATTGCCGATTTGCAGGTACACTAACCTTTATCTGGAAATTTACAGTTAAGAAATAAATATTATCGCACAGTTGCGGGAAATCATAAATTTAGCTCGTGGTGTTTGGTTTTTTGTGTTTTGTGAGCAATCTCTCAAGCAATCTAAATGAACAACTCAGATGTCAAAAATTTTTGTTCACTAGTTACTGAATGGATTTAGAAACAATTTGGTCTGTTCTCTTAAAAGATCTTGTCGTCTCTGGGAGGAGAAACACAATTATTGAGCTGACATATCTTAAAGAATTTGTTACGAATTTGTTACGCAACCCCCTGTATTAGACGCTCTTATAATACAGAAAATCATTTTCAATGTTTTTCTTAACAATGCCTCAAACCTACAATCCTTTAGTCTCTATTAATGCAACTAGAATACTCACTCACATTTCTTATGAACAATAATCAACTTTGCTGTACCTTGTTACTCACTCATGAATGTAAACTTGGGATATCTAGATTTTATTACTGAAGACAAAGTTTAATCTTGTAAAAGAAGGATTCTAGGTCTAACATATACAGTGTATACGTAAGTCATTATATTTGTAAAAGTTTTATTTTTGCAAACCTACTTTACATGTAACAAGCAAATGATGTATGTGCATGTACAGTATAAATGATGTTTTACATGCGGGTTTAATAACTTTTAATTTTGCTGTCTGGTTTTAGACCCGATCTTTTACTTCTTGATGGTAAGTAATTGATTTATTTTGTCAAAGTAAATCACTATTTTTTTTTTTTTTTTTTTTTTTTTTTTTGCAGTCTTGATGTGGTTTCCTCTAACTTACATATTAAATTATAAGCTGGAAAACGTACTACCTTCAAAGTTAAAAGTTAGCTTTTTAGTGGGAGAAATGGTGTCCTATTTAAGCAAGCATTTCAAGTCTTCTGCAATGTTGTCGCAAATCATATTTATTTTAGCTGTTTTTGAGCAGTGGCATTATTTCTCTTTGTGTAGAACCTACCAATATGTTGGATCTAAAAGCTGTTTTGTGGTTGGAAAAATACCTTTTGGTGAGTTTCTGTTAGTTTTCCTGCTCAGTAGTTAAACACATATAAGCCTCGATACCGGTTTGTTGAGGTGCATTTTGCAGATGTTGTGCTGAGATTTGAAGGCTATTTTAAAACTCTGCACTGAAATGACGAAAGGATGCTGCAATATCTGCGCACATTTTATAGTTTATTGATGTGCATCAGCAACTTTATATTTGAAAACCTACATCAGTAGATTCAACAGATCATTTATTGATCTTTATGGTGACAGTGCAGCTGTTCTATGTCTTTTTAGTATATTCCTCAAGTAGAACTGTATTATTTCAGCAATGAATGGGTGTAAGTACATTTTTATTTGTTTTTATTGGTAGAATTGGCCATGCACCTTGCTTGTCGTATCACATGACCGCACGTTTTTAGATGCTGTGGCGACGGACATTATTCACATGCACTCGCAAAGACTAGAGTCCTACAGAGGAAACTATGAGGTGAGTAACATTGGGTGACTGTGGAGCAATTCAAATATGGAACAGTTTTGCTGGCTTACTTGTTGATCGTATTCATATAATGCAACTTACAGTGTTATGTATGGAAGCAGCACTTTATGGCAGGCCAAAAACACTTGCATACAATCCCAGAGGTGTTACAAAATCTGCAACAACTTTCCAGCCTCATGATCGGCTCATGGGGTAGTAATTCTGTCAATTTCAATTTGCAGCATTGTTTATTGAGACTAAGGACCTCTGGATAACTGAACCTTGCATGCTTACCAGCTCACTAATGTTTTCATTGTTCTTAGAATTTTGTAAAAACCATGACAGAAAAACTAACCAATCAACAGCGGGAATACGAGGCACAACAAATGCACAGGCAACATCTACAGGTTTGTAAATGAACTGTATGATTTAAAGTAAGTGGGGAGAAAATTTTGTCATATCAGTTCTACTATATATAAAGACCAATCAATCACCAGAGAGGGCCAGCGACTAGGAAGGTGGAAATGAGAGTTTGAAGAAATACATGTATGTTACTTGCAGGGGTCCCATAGCTAACTAGAATAACACACTTGAGAGGGATTACTCTAGACTACGAGTAGTCCAGTATTACTCGAGTACTTACTGGAAAATGATGCACCATAAGGATCTTCAGTAACGGAATACGCTGAAGATGTAACGAGAGGACACAAGCAAGGAGTTACACCACTGGTGAAAGTTTGACATCAACATATAAACATGAATAGCAAAATGAAAACAGGAGTTATCAAAGTATCACCAGATTTAAGGGATTAAAAAATGAAGTTTTCTACGTGTTTCTTTAGCTTTTTATTGGCAATGAAGATTAAAATGATCATGAAGGCAGGTTTATTTCAAAATAGAAGTAAAACAAGGAAAGACGGTGTGAAAGATCTAATCGTGAACATTGCTGTTACTTTTATGATTATTTCAGGCATTTGTTGATAGATGGAGATATAACGCGAAAAGAGCATCGCTTGCACAAAGCAGACTCAAAGCGCTGGAGAAATTGTAAGTATATCATTTAACATTTCTTGATATAAACAGTTGCAGAATTGTACAGCACCGCTCCACAAATGATCCCCAGACCGGAAATGATCCCCAAATTAGACCGCAAATGATCCCGCCGGAAAACCGGTTTCACTGCCCTTCTTCAGGCACCAGTATCAGTTTTCATTTGTTTTTAGGGGATAAATCAGAGCAAATAAATACTACTGTTGGACCCTAGTAATTCGATCTCGGGTATTTCGAATTCCCTGTTATTCCGAGCTCAAAACTACGCCCCTTTTATTTGCCATGCAGTCATTTACTATCGTCTATTTCGAACTCCCGCTATTTTGAACTATTTTTCGTTTAGAGTTCAAAATTAGCCTGATTCAACTGTCTTTGTATTATGCTGTTGATCAGACTCTAGAACCAACTTATAATTATAATTATAATAATAATAATAATAATAAATAAGAAGAAGAAGAATAAGAAGAAGAATAAGAAGAAGAATAATAGTAATAATAGTAATAATAATAATAAGAATAATAATAAGAATAATAATAATAATAATAATAATAATAATAATAATAATAATAATGACTTTATTGTTTTGTTGATTACATCCAGCAGTGGGGAATTCCCACTGACACCTAACTAGAGCTATCTAAAAATAATATACAGAAAAGTCCTACAAGAGAAATTAAAATTATGAGTTACAAAGATGGCAGCCACTTCATCCTTCTAGGATGTTGTCTAGATCTAGCCTCCGTACGTGGGTCTTAAACTGCTTGAGATTTATCGCCGATCTTTCGTTATTTGTTAGTTTGCTCCATAGTCCTGGGCCTAGATATCGAATTGAATGTTTTCCGTACGTAACAGTGTTAAATCTAGGTAAATGAAAATCTCTCTGCCGTAAACTATAAGTGTGGCTATTAGTATAAAACATGTTACAAATAGTCCGCGAGCACTTGAAACTAATTGTAATGCTTGGTGTCTTGTTTAGACCTGATCTGCAGCCTGTTGTTGTGGATCCACCTGTTGTACTCAAGTAAGCTAATTAATGACTTTACTCATTACTCTCTAGAACTGTTACCTGAGTTAAAATAATCTTGTTTATACGTTTATTCATGTTTGATCATTTCAATGTGAGTTGTATATCTTTGCTGCAGATTTCCAGAGTGTGAAAAACTCTCCCCTCCTGTGTTACAGCTGGATGAGGTATGCTACTTTGTCACTTGTTTATCTTTCATAAACCTGCTTGTTATATAAGGGTTATTGACCATGTGTGAAGTCAAGATGGCTGGATATTTGCCAAGTTCTTTTTTTTGCATGTTTATGGACCGAGACGGAGACGAGGTCCATAAACAAGGAAGCAAAAGAACGAGGCCAATATCCAGTCATCTTGACCTAACTAGCTTGGTCAATAAAGGATTTATTATATGGAGAAAGAACAATATTTTCTTGCGGGAGGCAGCGGGTAATCCCGAGCAGGCAAGTGCCCACATGGGTAGCCAATCATATTGCAGGATTCAGTTCATCTTGCCCGCCCACAGAGCTAGCCATAAAATAAAGCCTTTCATTATATGGCTGTGTCTCGCCAGAACTGGGAACTACCAAATTCGCGAACATGATTGGTTAAAATCGGTATTAACCGCGGTCTAGATTTTCCCATCTAGATCAGCAGCTAGATCTCTCTACCTCATACGTTCGCTGTGAAAAGTTGCAAACAAAAAATTCAAAATCATTTGGCTTCTTTCTGCTGAAAATACTTAATGGAAGAGCCAAAAAGACGAAGAGGAAAAAGGTTAATAAAACGAGCAAACTTTGGTAAATGTAAGTTTAACTCGTAGCTGAATACGAAATAGAGAAGTTTGTGCAAGTTCAGAAGTGAAAAGTTTATACCAGACCGACTTAAACGCCAGTAAGAAATTTTTTTAGTTAATAAAGAAGCTAGAGAAATTGAAAACATACCTGTCAGTGGGTTCGAATCATGTGAGCCACGCTTAGGGATAATCGTGTTGTCATTAGAAAAACGTTAAAATCGCGGCCATTATAACTTGGACTATGTCCTTTGCCTCATTTAGGTGATCTTCTACTACGAGAAAGGAAAAGTTGTTCTCAACAAAGTGAGTCTTTCAGCAAACCAGGAGTCGAGAATAGCACTGGTAAGTTGACATTCTTCAGAAAGAACTGAACTTACGTTAATTTTTTTTTTTTTTTCCTCTAGTTACACTGGGTCGCATTTTGGCAGTTATGTTGCCTAGGGTTAAGCGTTTGAAATAACTTGAGAGGATACAGAGCTGTCTGAAAGGTTTGGGAGACATTCCCTTCTATTTTCAACACGAAAAAGAGGCATTCCTAAAACACTATCCAGAGTGACTTAAGCAACTGACCTGTTCACTGCATGTACTTTAACCAGTGGCCTCTTATTACTTGTGTGATGATGACCGGCGTATGGCACCTGACCTTCCGGTGTAGAACTTGTCAGTGTGGATGTATAGGGTGGACAGTCTCATTGATTCGTGTATTTCCTTGTAGGTTGGTGAAAATGGCCAAGGAAAAACCACATTGCTAAAGCTATTACTCGGTGATTTGGAGCCAGTGTCAGGACTCAAATTCTCTCACAGGTAGGAAGTTGGCTTAGCATGTTTTTGTGAGATCCAGTAAGTTAGAATTTATTTTATCTTCACTACAGTTATCGTTTCTAGTGGAAAAAAATGAACTTGTACTGTATGAAAGATTTTGTTTCCTTTGTCTCCGGACAAACTTCTCGCTTGAAAAGCATAAAGGCCAATTGACGTGATTTTCGGAGATGCATGAAGTTTGGGAAATTGTTTTGTGAGATATTGTAGAATTGGAATTAACTGATACAAATAACAATATACTGTTAAATAACTGGGTACGTTAAGGAAGCCTTGAACTCGTTCCCTGCTCATCAGTTTGGAAGGGCCACTTCATTTATATTTTGTACTTTCTATTTGACAGGAACTTAAAGATCGGTTATTTTAGTCAACATCACGTCGATCAACTTGGTTCAGAGCAGACTCCATTGGAATTACTCGCTTCTAAGTTTCCAGGTACAAACAACACTGGGTGTAGACTGCTGTCTTTGGCTGATAATTAGTTATTAGCGATCAGGCAAACAAGTGCCACTACTGACAATGTTCTATTGAAATCACCTGCACACCTTCTGCAAGTTCAAAACTGGATCACGAGGAAATTGTCAACTAAGATCTCCATAACCAGGGTTGCCAAAGGCCAGGAAATGTTCGGGGTAAAAAAAAAATCTTCAGGGTCAGGGAAAACTAGGGAATTTTATTTTCAGTCAGGGAAAATTCACATCCTGATGTAAACTCAGGGAATATTGAAATTTTAACACTGTTAAACCATTGAGGACTGGAGGAAAAATTTCTCAACGATGTTTTGAAAAACTGTCTGTGGCAACCATGGTAATAGCGGAAAGATGTGAATGCCTTTTCCGGTCAGAATTTCTGTAAGTAGAACTCTTGGTCACATAATCTAGCCAATCAAATCATTTGTCTCCAGAACCATACAAGCTTAGCATTTGCCATCATAGCACGTTAGCTTAACATGTACTTTCATTGCGTTTCTGTAGATGTTCTAGCACGTAAACTTAGCATGTACCTTCATTTCGTTTCTGTAGATGTTGTAGCACGTAAGCTTAGCATGTAACTTGATTTCCTTTACAGGACAGCATGAAGAAGAGTATCGCCGTCAGCTTGGTAGATATGGAGTCATAGGCGACCTGGCTCTCAGACCCGTCAAGAGCCTGTCGGGTGGACAGAAGAGTAGAGTGGTCATGGCTGTGATGAGTATGATCAGGTCGGCGGTCCAACTTATTAATTACTATACAGATATGTAGATATCTTCTGGGTTAATATGAAGTGATAGGTCACCTGGCTCTTAAACCTGTGAAGAGCTTGTCAAGGGAACAGAAAAGTAGTGTAGTTATAGCTGCGATGAGTATGATACGGTAGGCCATTAAACTTAATTACTGTGTAGATATGTAGATATCTCTACCTTGTAGATATGCAGTGATTGGAGCTTGTTAGGATAACAGAAAAATACAGTAGTTGGTACGAGGAGTATATCCAGAAGCATTCTGCTATGACAGAGTTGGTAATTGCCATGCAGATATGTTCCATATCCACCGGGTAGATATGGAGAAAAATACAATACTTAGGTGACGCTCTTGATGGCGCATTGTAGAGACAATTAAAATAAAAAATGCAATAAAATCGCCACAAAAATTACTCTAGCGTTACCTAGAAAATTACAATAGTCATAGCTGTAATAAACAACAGATTGAGTTCAATGAGTTCCGAAGAACAAGGAACCAAGTGGCCTGCACACACTGATCAAGCACTAACTGAATTCCTTCCTGGCTGCTGTTGAATAATTTTTATCTCATGCAAGCGTCTTAACTGTAATTGTCCTTTTCTCATAGACCGCATTTCCTGATTCTTGACGAACCGACAAACCATTTAGATGTAGAAACAATAGAAGCTCTTGGAAAAGCTTTGAACGATTATAAGGTGATTTTGCTATTGCTTGCTTGTTTTTATTTGTGTCTGCTGTCGTCGTCGAATAAAACTCATGTATATCGATATAGCTTAAGACCGACAATGGTTCTCTTGCAGGGCGGTGTTGTCATGGTAACTCATGACGAAAGACTTGTAAGAAGTGTATGTAAGGAAGTTTGGTTGTGTTCCAATGGCTCGGTGACCAGACAAGATGGCGGATTCGAGCAATACAGAAAACTTCTAGAGGATCAACTTCGAGATCTATGACGAAATCTTTATAATTACAAATGATAAATTTAATTACTAGTTAATTTACTGTTAAGATTGTATAGCATTTAAACCATGATATAAAAAGCTTAGCTGGCAGTTTTAAAAACAAGAAATTCTGCTATAAATAGTTTGTCGCCCATCGCTGGGGTGCAAAGTGTAAATCTGAATCTCCTACAGTCGTGGTGTGACCATGACTCAGGCGTCCTGTAAACTAAAATTGTTTCAAATTCTCGTTGACTAGTTGCTCAGACACGGTATCAAGACCTACTGTGTGTTGTGCGTGGTCAGCATGGATGGTCCAGGCAGATACAGCCAAAAAAACAAAGAATTTCGTCAGGCTTCCATTTTGCCATTCGCCTTCGCTTCTAAAATGAAGTCAAATGAACTTGATCAGGATCAGTCGTAAGAAAAACACGGGTTGTTTATTCGCGCTGATCGTTTATTGATTGAAGTTATTGTTATAAGTCGTCCCTGTGTGTCGTACCCTAAAGAATTTTATCTACCTCTTGTAACCAGGGGACCTCCCTCCCTAAGGGGGGGGGGGGAAGGGGTAGGGGGAGAGACGAGAATATTAAGAAAACGAAATGTCCTTTATTCACACAACATGAAGTTATTATCTTTCAAAAAGCAGTTCAACATAACTAGGTACCTATCGGGATTAGTAGATGTAACTACTAACACCATGTCAGAGTGTTCTGTGCTCTAACACGAGTTAACCTTGTTTGAGCTAGCACTTGTTCCCAAGTACATAACATTCAGTTCATATCTACGTTTTCTCACCAATGAATATTCAAGATGTCGGTTTAGAAATGATTGGAGATACCACACACTATACATTCCCAAGGCTTCTCTTGAATCCTTCCTGGCAGGGTTATGTCAGATAATCTGACCACATCATCAAGACTTCTAACAATTTGGAGCTAAATCTAAGAAATATGTATGGCCTAGTCAATCACGTATTCGTTAGTTTTACAGTAACACCCACGGGAATGTTTACTTATTTCTTGTATTTTCCGCGCTCCGGAAAATATTACGAAACTCGATGAAATATTCACCGTGTTATAAGGTGTTATAAGGTGTGTGTATACCTCTCACTAACCGAGATACACAATTTCAGAAGTGAAAGAAAGTTTTAAACTTTTTCTTGCTATAAAAGTTAAGAAGACTTGGCGATAAATCACGAAACATTTTGACAGCAAAAAAGCTTCAAATTTTAGCGGGCCGTGCAGTAGAATAGTTCGCGCTAATTGTTTCTGCGCATCCTTACTGCGCACGAAATTCACACCGCCACGTCATGCATCGAGCGCGCGCGCTAAGTAGTAAAGTGAACAACAGTAGGACAAATGGCCACTGCTACAACTTTGGGTGGATTTATCTTGGACGTTCGGTGACCCCTATTTTCCTTTTGATGGGCCATTTTCTCTACCGATTTTCTACGTTTTGCGAAAAAATGGAGAAAATCTATCGAGTAGAAGTTTGAATTTTTTGCAAAACGTACTATCGAATTCCGTTCATTTGACCTCTTCGTTTAGCTGTGTGTCAGTTTCAAATGCCTCTTGAAAAGTTAAGGTTTGTGAAAATGATGGCAAAGTTTGGAATTATTAACGCCACAGATTCACTTAAACAAAATATTATTAGGATAGTTTGCCTCTGTTGACTTATCTCAGTTTGATATTTTAACCTAAAAGCCCTGCACACCATGCTGAATTACGCGCACCAATTTATCAAAATCAGACTAGTTTTCCACACGCTTTATCTCTGAAACGAGGTCGGTGACCCCCAATTTTTATTTCATTTCTGAAACAAGTATATCATTATCTGTCCGCAGTAGAAGTTTAAAAAAATCTATCGAGTAGAAAATTTTCGCGCGAACGTCCTTAATTGGCCCAATCACAGGGCGCGTACTAAGTGAGAGATATAATAAAATATTTAATCCCGTAAAAGAAATTTCAACGTTTGGCGTCCGAAAGATTCTGATGAAATGTAATTAAAATAACTTGATTGAATGCTACATTTGTACATTTCTGGTCTTATCTATGGCGACATTGTAGTGTGAGGAATTGTACTTGGTATTTGGGAATAATAACGATTCGCCTACATTTACTGCACTCGTGTTTAGCAAGGTAAAGGTAAAACTTTCGGCACCAGCGCTGCATCCCTCACTTGTTTCGCGGCGATTGAATTTTTTCCGTCCACAAACTCCAGCTAGAAATAAAATGGTAAAAGCCTTTATTCTCGCTTTACTACATATTACCTCGCTATCTCAGTATAAATTCGGTGGTACTATACTAAATGTATTAATTTATGAAATAAAGCTACCCCCGATTCGTACGATTACCGAACCAGACACTTGCTATAATCTACCTACATGTTAAACACGCAGTATTAATTCCAGCTTCTCCTTAGCAATAAATATATCGACACGTTTGAGTTTATCGTTACAAACCGTTGCGTTGAGTAAACTAACAGTAATTTCTTTATTCCTAAGGACATCTAATGAGCCATGGTCAAAGGATTATTGAAACATCTCGCCTTTTCTGTCATCACGCATCGCTCCTTTAAGGAATCGCAGAGTAACGCTTTAAGGCAGAAAGCTCTATCTAACAACCATTACTATTTTACAACTATGAAGTTCGCACCATCCCTGTAGAATATTGGTAACTATTTCAGAGCTCAGGATACCGTCAAAATTCCTATTTTACCACTTTCTGTAATTTTCCTTTGCACAATACAGCAGGTAAGGTAAAACTCTGAGTTCGAGCTTAGTGGTCCATTTCTACATTCCCTCCCCATCCCCACTCCCCCAGTGTCATGCCCAAGAACAGAAAGCTATGACCCCGGCCAGGGCCCGCTTGATGCGGAGTCCAGCACTGGGCCTCCAAAGGAAACGCCATAGCAGTATGTGAATTCTTACGGATATTTCACGTGTACGATGATACAGTAATTAGATCCCTAGTTGGGGTTGAGTTGAACGCGAATGCGTTCACTGAGGCGTGCAAGATAAACTGTAAGGAGAAACTCGCGAAGATGACTTACGTCCATGTCACATTATTAAAAGTATGTTTTGCTCATCTTGTACAACAAGATACTGAAAGTGCCTGTACGATGATTAATATATACACACTTGCATAGTCTTTCCAAAAAGTTAAACTCTAGAATTCCACAAGGATTAAACCGATCTTTCTTTTCTGTCAACACCGGCTTACAAGATCAGCAGAGGCGAACCCCTCAAGTGAAATTGATGATATTGTGTTGTGGATTTTTCTTTTGCCGTTCCTGTCACTATTAGATCAATAGAGGGCGTGCCTAGGTAAGGAATACTTAACCCTTCCTAAAAATAAATTAATTTTCTGGTTCTTATCACTCGTTTAGTCTATAATTAATGTTAGAATTAGCAGATTTCAATGCTCTGTCAAAGGTTCTTCCCTCACGAGGCTGTCTCTGAGCCTGCACTGGCCTGAGATCTGGCGGAGGCAGCCGGTGATGCTGCTGCTGTTGTTGTTGTTCTTGTGGTGAATCTCGAGGCTCCAAGATGTCATCTTCATCAGCGTCATCAGGATCTTCCTCAGTGTCTTGTTCAGTATCAGCATCTTCATCGTCATTATCAGCTAGAAAAGAAGAAAAACATCAAACTGATCACGTCACCGCTATCTACCATTACTAAAAGGTTTGCCAGTTGTCACATCAACAACAACAACTCAACAGTCGGGGAAAAAAACAGACTGATAATAGATTGGCTTTCAGAACAAAACTAGTCAGTTATATGACAGGAACTCATAAAAAGGGAGTACAACAGATAATCATACAATACTATGTCAAAGTGTTGTACAACTACCAATATCACAGCTGCGAAGAAATCTTGGTAGAACAGTGGCGGCAATACGTGAACAAACTTGAAACATGAAGCTGGCGTTTCCAAGTTTGTCTCGAACTCTGTTATAATTGACCAAATCATGTTAATTTTTTCTGACAGTATCTTTTACTCCACATATTGCAAGAATGATTACTACGCGGTGACAAGACGATCCTGGCGTTTGTTTGGCTATACTTCTCAAAGGCGCTTCTCTTCTTCGCGTACTTCGGACTCCGGGTCCCCGTCATTTTTCTCGCAAGTCGAACTCGGCTTTCTCAGCTCCACTTGCGAGCACGTCTAGGGCTTAACCAACGATCAACCTAGCACGTAGAGAAGAGGATACTTCCTGACAAAATAACCTACCATCTGATTGCTCGTCTGCAGTGTCTTGTCTGTGCACAGCAGGTATAGGAGCCACATGCTTGTACACTGACCTCCCTCTTGCATCACTATTTTGTTCCTGAGGAAGAATCTGCATTTCCTGTTGTTGTTGTTGTTGTTGTTGTTCTTTTGTTAGCTTTTCATTGTAGTTTTCTTGCATTTCAGCCATTTGTTTGTTGATATTCTTGCGTGATAAGTCACTATCTTGTTCATCATGATCCTCCTCTTCATCCTTGTCGATGGTCTCTCGCTGTTGATTGTCTGGATCCCTGCGTTGATACTGTTCTTGCGGTTCCTGTAGTCTGACATCACTGTTTCCTGGTCTCTGAGCCAGAGGTCTATCATTCCATTTATCCATTCCCATCTCCTCCCCGCCAGGTTGTTTCTGGTTGTAGCTCTGCATGTCTCTCTGCTGCAGTCGAGAAGGCTCGGTTACCTCCTGCATGTAGTTATCAACCGATCTCTTGCTTCTTTTACCCCTATTCCCTTCTTCTCCTTGTTCTTCTTCGCCTTTGTCATGGTCTTCTTTTCTTCCTTCCTCGGGTGCATTACCTTGCTGAGCGGCCTGTGAAACGCAAAGACTACAATAAGAATGTTGCACTAAAACTCTTAAAAGTGTCGGAGGGACGAGAGGGGACTTTTTGCACTGTAGAGGTGTTATCCAGTAAGATCATCAAATTAAAGTTGATCAAGGTAAATAAGCTGCCCAAAGCCAAGACCTAGCGCTCGCACTGTGATTTCCAATATACACGCGGTATTTCATTGAAAGGCTTAGTTAATTGAACCAACTTGAATATAGGGCTTAAGTTGCTCAGGACTGATATCTACAGATCTAAGTCAAAAATCAGCCAATGTTCCACAAACTTCGGAAATAACCTCAGAATTAGAGCAAGCATTTGAAAGATCGTAGAAATCTTCCGAAGATTTGGAGCAATTCAGAAATTGATTGGAAATCAAAACAATCTTTGGAAACTTTTAGAACACAGCTGAAATTCTTTGAGAAATTCTCATAAAGTGTTCTCATACAATTATATTATCTAGGAAAACGAGTGAAGTGAAATAGCGATTTGTGCAATGCTTTCTCGTGTTATTAAACTGCGAGCAGTCTTCTCTTTTCCTAGCGTGCGACGCCAATACACGACAGTCGACAGACGGCCGGAAGGTTTTTTTCGGGAACTGTTCTTCGCAATTACCCTTCACCTTTTCAATATAGGACTGAAAAGATAAATAACAATTACACATTCAAGATAGCATGGTCAAAGAACGGAATAATCAGAGAAGTTTACCTTAACAATATTTGCCCACTTGCTTGTACTGTTCTCAGTTGGTGAGACAACTTGGATTCCAGTGTCCCGGTCCTCAAGTCGTCTATTTTCACTGCTGTCTCTCAAAGGAACATTTCTTTGCTCGTTTTCTCTCCGTGAATTCTCATTTCTTTTGCTTTCTTCTCTGTTTGAATCACTGTCACGTCTTTGATCTGAGTAGCCATGGTCATAAATATCTTGTTTGTTCCCGTTATTATTCTCATCAGCTTGTCTGCTCTTATCATCTTGATCAGAATCTTTTGGAACAAGGAAAATAACAATTCACTATTGCAAGTTCTGTAATACACCGCATAACACCCAACGTCCTACACCTGGCAATAAAACATCAAAAGTTGTGTGATTCTACAAGTAAGTCTAGCCGAAGAGTCCAGAGTCGGGAAACTTGAAGCAAGTCACCGAGCAAAAAAGAAAAGCTTGATGTTTAAAACTCCACGGTTAAAAAAAACAACTCCTTTTGTTAAGAAAGGTAAGTTTACACTGTTTTTCGTTAAAACAAAAGGCGTGTTTCACAAAGAGACAAAGGGTTAGATTAGCCATAATTTATTAGCAGGTGGCTTGTGGGAATTTCACATAAATCATCATAAAATGACCTGTTGTAAGGCGAGCGCGACGCGTAAATATTGTGTGAATGTCCAGACAAGTTTGTCTTTTGCAACATAATCATTCAGTTCTCGCTTCGAGCGAACTCTTTAATAAGGTCAAAAGAAATATATTTCACATTAATTAAAGAACAGAACATTAAAAAAACTGTTAAAAAACGAGGAAAGCTCAATTGAACTTGAAGCAGGATGGTCCATGGCCGCTCGGTTAATTACAATTTTACAAAGCAGTATTATGGTAACAGTATTTCCGTATTAACTCCATACATACCAGTAACTATTGAGGCTGTGGTGGGTACATATCGCTGGCCATGATAGCGTTCCTGAGGTGTATCTTTTACAGCATGCCTATTGTCACTTCTACCAACACCTGGATGACTGTAATAATGGAATCAATCACAGTTACATCACGAAGAGGCAAGTCACAGGGAGCTCCTGAAAACTGCTTCCCAAGTCAATACAATATTTTTTAATAATTTTTCATGACGAAATTTAGCTTAGCAAAGATAAGTAATACACGCTAATCATGTAATGAAGAACGTTCCACACAAAGACGGTCCAAATGCATGGTCAAAGTGCTTGATACTGTTTCAACATTTTTTATCAGTTAATTTGAGAGCTATGCAGCACAAATCTACAAAGAAATATTACATACAGTCCTTTTTCTTGCTGTGAGTTTTGCTTTTCTTCTTGGTCATCAACCCCCACTTTATTTGAGTCCAACGAATTCCCAGCTGTATAATTGAATAACACTTACTACAGTTACAAATCAATCGTCACCAAAGAACAAAGCTTTTTTAAGAAAATCAAATGAAGTCATTACACAATTGACTTGTGGTTTCACTCTTCACTTAAAAACAAGCTCACCCTGGCTCACTCTAACAATAACTGTTGCTCCAATAACTTAATGATTATTTCAAACAATAACCCTACAAACTAAGTTCCCTCTTGGTGAATCCATCATTACAAATTGTTCTCTCCATACAATGTATGTACACCAAATTCTATATCAATATAAGAACAAAACATCAATGATGCTAGAAGTCTCTTTCATACACTTAAACAATCACAGGAAATGTAACAAGGCATCACAATGTGGTATTTTCAGCAAAATGGACCCATGCTGATATGCAACAAGATGGCAAACTATAACAGATGGAAGTTGTATCCATACTGAAGATAGTTATCCAGCTGCCAACCACCTCTCATTGCACCCTGATCACTACAGGTGTCAATTTCACAGGAGTATACTCATAAGTAATGCCATGTGATATTACAGGATAGTTTGACATAAGCTAATTGGTTGTTTGGTCTCGTTGATCACCTTGCCGTCTGCTTGCGGTTGTTTTGCCCTCATCTTGTTCTACACCTTTGATTGCTTGATCCCTATTGAGCTGCGCCTTTTTGAGCTTCTCCTGAACATCATCAAAAAACGAAAAAAGGTCAAATTTATAAACTGGGATATGCCACAGCACTTCATGTGCTCTTGTATTCCTAAGAAAAAGTTAATAGGCTTTTCAATTCTGAAAAACAAGTAGACACTGACCACTGTTTCAAGCCTTTAATAATGGGCAACTTATAGTGGAATGGCTGCTTGCTGGGCAGGTTCATCACTAACAACACACAGTTACAAAACAATAGAAACATAGAAGATTAGCCACTGATAATGGCTCACATACTCTAAGCCACCCAAAATTAAGGTTACCACATACCTTCAGACGTGTCTCGCGTCCAAGCAATGTAACACGTCCAGTTTAAATTGCACATACCTAAACCCTCATATCAAATTAAAGCTTTTAAAGCTGGCTATCAAACTATACCAAGAATTTTGAAATAAAATGAATTATTGAACTTTTCATGACCTCTAAATGGGAGCATTCAAATCACATTTTGAAAGCTACAAGTCAAAGTGAACTTTGTTTTTTCGTTAATTTTTAAATTAACGAAAAACAAAGTTTTGTTCCATAGTTTCCAGACCCAAAGCCCCCAAAAATGTGCCTGCCTTTTGCCATATTCAATTGCAGTAAAAAGTTAGAAAGCATTCGCAAAATAGGATTAACAAAATGTGGAGCGATCACACAAAAATTGCTCTTGAAGAAAACAATATTTCGAATCAAAAAATTTGCAGAGACCTTTTTGTTGTTTATATGTTAAACTAGCTACCGTTCAAATTTGAGGGCAGATGAACAAATTTCCTTTGACTTGTAGCTTTCAAAAGGTGATTCGGACAGTCGAAATTAGAGGTCATGAAAAATTGTAGAAATCATTAAATTTCAAAAATTGTTGTATAGTTTGATAGCCTGCCCTATAAGCTTTAATTTGATATAGAGGTTTAGGTTTCTACAGTTTAAACTGAACATGCTGCATCACTTGGACACGAGACATCTCTGAAGGTATATGGCAACCTTAAGTCATTTCATCTTTGGTTTGCAGAGAAAGGTTGAGAATAGTTCCTGCATATATAACACATACATAAAGCTGCAATTTGTTCCACTGATAATTGCTTGCAAAGTGGTTTCACCCTAATTTTTATCTAAAAGTTTAACATATCTGCTTGCTTTCCTTGCCATTTTCCTTTGTTTAAGATCACACTGACTAATGATTATTGCATAATGGAAAATAAAATGCAAACTATTTTGAAAAATTCCAAACCAAAACCAAATTTACACCACAACATCACAACAGTCCTTGCCCAACATTAGCAATCACCAGTCTTCTTTACACAGATTTGAATTCAGTTTTTCATACTTTTAGCCTTACCTTATAGAATGTAAGTTGTTCCTGCAGAGTTCTGATTGTTTCTTGGTATTGCTGATTTACCGCTGATGCCCGAGAGCTGGAAGACTAACAGAAACAAACAATTACAGTAAAAAAATCACCCTTATCTTGCTTCCCAGCAATGGCGCAGTGAAGACCATTATTTAGAAGCTTTCGTTATTTAAGATGACCTTAGTTTACAATACCAACATTTAAATCACATAAATGTACTCATTTCAACACAACTAAGCCTACTAAAGAAACCATTTCCAGCTGATATCATTCCTTGAAGTACATGTAGAATAGGCCTTGAAAAAGAATTATTTAAAGAACACTTTGGTTACATGAGGACAGAAAAGGCAAGATATTTGTTACTTCTCACATATAATACAGATTTTTCTCTGTTTCTTGTTGAAATGGAGAAAATCAGTAAGGGGTGGACCATTGGACTTTTGAAGAGGGGAGTTATTTTAAAAAAATACTGGTATCTTGCAAGCATGCTTGCGCCAAAAGAAAACTTATGCATATGGCCACTGCTGAAAAAAACATTCATGAATACACCTTCAGTGAGCCGAAGAAAAGCATGTTATATGCAGAAAAAAAATACCATGCATACACACATCCCAAGAACAAAATTTCTAGTGCATAAAAGGGTTAAAAAAAATGCATGCCTGTACCAAATCACCCACCAGCCCTTCAAAATCTCAAATGGTCCACCTGTAAAGGAAAGGATCTATGAAAAGAAAAGAGGAGGTCATCAACCATTTAAGAGAGTAAACTGCCAGAGAAGTTAGCGCAACTGTACAAAGCCCTATATTTGCTTATGTTTCTTCCTAAGCCACATGCTTGATTTATGACCTGGGGTGACATTGCAACATGAATTACCTGACTTTGTAGCAGGGGTATACAGAAAAAATGGGGGTGTATTTCCCTAAAATATAAGCATTAATGTCCATGAAGATAACATGCAATCTGTGCACGGGTTATATATACTAGACAAACCTTGTGCTGTTCAACCTCATCTGCCTTAGATTTGAGATGTGTTCTTAGCTGAACTACCTGTTGTTTCAGTGTTTTGATTTCCTCTGCACAAAAAAAAAAACAATGTCTGAGGCCTGGTAGTTCTACTTAGGGTGTGAACAGCATGTTTTACTGTTGAATTAAACAATTTGGAGAAGCAATCACAAACATCTGAAAACAAACTACAACTACAGTGTAGGTATCTGAGAGGTATGCCTGAATATAGACTCTATAAGGACTGTTTTATCTGCGGTATTAACCTGTAAACATGCAATAGTAACAATAATAGGTTCCCTATTTGACACCTTTTGGGGGACAAGGGATATATGAGGAAATCATATTTTTACAAAGACACATTCAAAGGATGCTTATAAAAGGTGGGAACTTAACAGGATTATGTCAGATAATGATGAAAATAAAAGTTACAAAAGAAAAGCTACATGTGAAACTAATGATATGTCAGGTATTTATTGCACATAAACTTGTGACAAAATAAGATGCAAATCTACCTACCATCAAGTGATGCTATTTCATTGGTCTTCTGTTCTTTGTAAAGCTGAAAATTTCTCTTTAGTTCACTATTCAACTGACTGTGCTCTGAGCTAAGGCGAGTGTGCTGCTGTCGAAGACGGTTATAATCTGTATCTAGCTCTTTATTCTGGGCCTGAGACAAAATGAAAAAGAATGAATATTATAGGTGCAACAAGACATTTGCAACCTTTCATTAGCATCTAACATAATTATGGAAGAAACAGAATGTTTGGTATAATCGCAGGGCTGTCATTAAGGGCCATAACCCGTAATACCTGTTACAGCTGAGTTCACTTGATGTTACGGGTGAAGATGTCGATGGATGGTACGAACATCCTACACTTACCAAATTTATTTTTAAACATTTCCCTTTTGAAATAAACATAACTGTTTCTTGGTGTCTTGCCTCCTTGGTTCTACTATTTATATTTTACTCTGGAGATGAACCTTCAGTTTGTTTAATCGTCATGAATTACATTTAGACGCCATTTTAAGCAGCAAAACTTATTACGCAATGCGCTACTGCAAAACAGCCGGTCGAGGCGGTCGACAAGTACCAGCGATCAGAGCTTCAAGTACAGCAAGTACTTCAGCCGCACATGGGCAGCCTGTAGAACTGAGTATTATGCTACAAAGAGTGGAAGAAAAATTTCCCGAGTCTAGAAATGGTAAAGCATTTCATTCTTATTACCACTGTAATGGAAAGAGATGTTCAATGTCTGATCCAGCTTATTTGAGCTCCTCTAATGGGAAGATAGCTTGGTAATGTAGAGATGTTATTATAATTTTTATTTCCGGTTTCACTCCTGTTTTATGACCATAATAACGAATTATTATAACTGTTAGCAAACATAAAACCATATTGCTGATTATGGACTGTCATTTATGTTTTTTTTAAACAAGGAACACTCAGGTCTGTTGGAGATATTTTATAACTTTATTCATTTGATCTCTGTAAATTAAGGTGCATGAATTTGAAATTATGCACTGTGAAAAACAAACAGTACTAAAATAAGGACCACTTGCATAGGTTGGTGCAACAAAGATGTTATTTCACTATTTGCTGATGATGTACTATAACATATTATCACTCTGTTTTATCAGCATTTTTGATTAGAAAAATTGCCATTTTGCCATGCCCTAGAAAGCAGGAAAATGCATTTCTAGGGGTTTCATGCTCAAAAAATTTCTGGGGGGCATGCCCCCAGACCCCCCTAGATGCTCAGGCCCTTTCGGGTCTTCAGAACGTGGCCATGGGCCACATATTTCACTGCTACGGGTGATAACTTACATGCAACGGCTGCTTCAAAACTCAATGACAGCCCTGTAATCGGGACACAAATAATTTGTGTTTATTTTTTTAAAAGTCCACAAGAGCATGTCAGTCTATAAATTAAAAGTACAGTGCTAGCTTTTCAATTTTGTAGTTCATTACCCATCATTATCTTGCTAAATTTGGGGTTGTTATTAACTCTGTGGTAGTAATTTTCTACCTTGGTTGACTATTATTTATTTTTGAGTTTCACTTTCATTCCAACATACATCCCCCAAAAAATTAACTTCCAACTGTTGACTGGCTGCAGCATTTTCAAGCTTCAAAGTAATTAATAAACAGTTATATCTGTTGTGCAACCAAAAGATGGATGATATACACAACTGTAGGTAATTTACTGAGCAAAAGAAAGTCAAAGACAAATAACAGACTAAAGAACTAACTCAAGTCACCTCAAGTGGCCAAATTGCATCCACTTGTGGAAACCAAAGATCTCAGATGTTGTACAATAACTGTTTGTTAGGCATTTTGGCAATGAGAGTGTTTAATTAAAACAATTATTCATTTTGATGTGATTGCCACTCCACTGAAAACGAAAATTATTAAATACATTGCAGTTACAAGTAGTCAATACTATTCAGTATATGACTAGTTGCTTTTCCAAGGAATCTCTTTGTTTAGAATTACAAATTAAGTAAAAGGAAAAAGTGAGTTTCAGGGAAAAAAGTACAAATTAGTTTCTAAAAAAGACCAGTCATATTGGAGAGCTTGTGATAGCTAGTTAATGTAGACAGTTCGTACAACTGAAATTTAGCAAGTGAGCAAGATCCAACCACTCAGTACATACAGTACCACATAAGTATTGTACATGTACATGTTCCACTTACAACTATGTTGAATGTAACACAAATATACAGCATGCAACAATTACCTACCTTAAGCATATTATACTGGGTCTCTAGTGAATTGAACCTGTTCATGGCTTCATGCTGTTAAACAATAACCACAGTAAAGTGAATGATTTCTTGGATGATATAGTTTTACTACAAATGAAAATCAAGTAAAATCAATGAAGAAAGTTAAAATAAAGGAATGTTACAATCACCTTGGAACGTGTTATATTCAACATAAAATCATTTAGCTTTCTGGAAAAATCTGTAGAAAAGAAAATTAAACCAATAAGCTTTACTAATACAATACCACAGTTTCACCTCCCTATAATCAACACAGTTATCTGAAACTCCCTGCTATATCAAACTCAAACTATTTACCCTTGAACACACATTTTCAGTCATTTACCATCAGCTATATGTATCTCAACCCCATGCCATTTTGAACTTTTTTGCTTCCCCTTGAGAGTTCAAGATATATGGGATTCAACTGTAAATAAAACTTACTTACAAGTTACTGGGTATTTGTTGTGCTCACAAAACAAGTGAGTAACACAGCATCTGATCAAATCAGTTTTTTTAGCAAGAAGCAGCTATGCCTATAATAATCTTGTAAATTATTTTACCTGAGACAATTTGCCCAGTATACAAGACAGACAGACAACTTTTATTTAAGCACAATTAAAGTTTTAAAAGTTAATGTCACTAATGCTTTGGCTCAGCTTAGTGCCAACCATGAAATTCCAGTTGTTAGCCTTGAGCTTATTCTTCAAAGAACTGGTGGGCACATGTTGGAGATAAGGAGTTTGTCGTTGCAAAAATTTTGTCCTTCACAAATGTTCAAATATACACAAAGAAGAATTTCTGCATCACAGATTTAGGAACCGTAAGTCCAGTAACTACAAAAACTAACCCAGCTTTGTATTTTTGTGATCTGTCTTCTCCTTCTGTAGTGACCTCTCCAGCCGAGCGCGGTGTTCATAAACAACTGAAACAAATAATAATAATATACACCATAAATACACCCTTTTTAATCTTTTTGGTGTGGGACATAAAAGGTATCTAGATTTTATAAACAGCCAGTAAGTGAGTTCCTTTACATATCAGTCTTTCACATATGCATTTCCAAAACTTTTGAATGCTCCTCCTTTGGACATCAAGTCTGAGGACACTGTTACTGCTTTTAAAGGCAAACTTAAGACATTATTTGCCTTGTAAAGCATTTTCCATTTTCATTAAAATCTGAAATTATGATATAGTAATTTTGAGGGAACAATTTTAGTTTTTTGGTCAGTAAAGTTGTGATAGTAATTTTAAGGCTTGTGATAAGGGTAATTTCATTGTAATGTACATTCAAGCATATCCAGATGGAATTTGTGCACTACAAATTTTACACTTTCATTGTCTACTCTTACTTTCTTGCATGTGATACATGGCATCAAATGAGCTTCTCCACACTTAAATAAAAGGCATGCACCATTTAATTCTCACCAGAGATTGCAAAAAAACCTGTTGCTGACGCAAAACTGCTCAAATGCCTATTGTACAACCCAGGATGAAATTTCCACAATTTATAGGGATGAATCAACTCCAGAGCCAAAATGCTAAAACTACCTGTAAGACAGATTTTGAGCTATTTTTTTTCACACAATTCAAAATTTCACATTTTCAAAACTGTTGGGACTCAACACACAATAATGTCCCTGTGGTTGCATCGTGGAACAAGACAAGAAGTAACTGTCATGGTAAATGCACCTCTCTGTCATGGTAGGGTCTGTACTGTTTCGGATTGCTTTTTTTAATGTTTGTAAATGAAAGACGATTCTAGAGACTGTCATCGGCTTTCTAATTCACATGGAGCTATGAAGTCACAAAATCAAATGTGTTAGACACCTGCAATCCCTTCAAATTTGTTGACTTTAACGTTAGTCATTGAGAGAAACAGAGTGAAGGAGTTACTCAGTTAATCTCACTTAAGCTTAATGGTAAGAACAGTAACTCTAACAAAACCCAAGGAATGTACCAAACACATGTTGAACTCTGGTCTTCCGCATAACAATGTACAACAGGTTCATCATAAGGAAAATGTGTAAGCTTAATTCCAAACAAAAACAAGAAAAACCGAAATTTACAAACAACTCAAGTAATTTTACGGTTTTGGTTCATTTTCTGCATCTTGAACATAAAATCTACATCAATAGTCTGTAAAAGAAATGTGAAGTGAAAATATCTAGTAATTTATTTAAGCTGAACAATATTATTTTAAAAGCTTGCGTTTCTAATCCACAACAAAACTACACACACACACCTTGAAGCTGGGAAGATAAAGACTCCTGCTGCTTGAAATACTTGTCGGTCTCTGATCTGGAAATCTCTAAATCCATTGAAATATTGCTATACAAATACATTGTGTACCCCAAACCTCCAACGAGAGCGAACAGAATAGCTCCTTGACAAATCGGTTTGTTTCTCCTGTTGCACATCTTGATCGGCGTTTAGCACGTAGCTTGAGTAAAAATAACCTCCACGCAATCACTCACCTCCATTCATCCATGCAGAAAAAGTTCAAAACATTTTTATTTGAATGCCACTCAGTTGCCCAAGCTGACGTGGAGACAACAAATATGGCGGCTAGCCTCACTTTCAAGATGAGTCTGCGCCCGCCATGTCTAGTTAGAGCGGCTTTTCTCTGGGGCAGCCACTTGCAGCAGCTCCGAAGAGCTGAAGATTGGAGAGCTAGATTGTAGAAAGTCACTCGTGCAAATTAAATCCAAATTGAACGAAAAAAACTATATGATTACTTATTAATAATATAAACATGAAAAAATTCGCGTGGAGGAAGTGCCGGAAGTTCTAACTTAATTGAAGCCATTTACTCTCATTCGAGAAAACTTTTTTCAAAGTTTCTGCACAAAATTTTCGTCATCATTTTACGTGATATCATTGGCTTAGCAAATTTCCAAGTGTCTTTCAGTCAATCATAATCCAGAAATACAATGTGTAATTTGCACTGGTGTTACACGTGAACTGCACTGCTCTCAGCCAATCAGAATCGAGTGATGTTTTCGTGTATATAATTCCCGGGGGAGGTACTCCGAGAAAAATTGGGTAGGGGTGTGCGGCCCGCTTCCCAAAACCCTTACCCTATTTATGACCAAAATCTGCGATTTTCCCCACCCTATATTTATGACCTGACCAAAAATTTGATACCCCATTTATGACCTGACCCTTAAATCAATACCCTGTTCCAGCCCTGCCTCATAATTAGTTTCCCAGTTCAGACCAATGTTAAATTGCTGTAAACATAATTTGTGAAGGGCCTTTGATGACGGTCTTATCGACAGTCATGAAAAGTAGCTTCTTCTTAAAAACATACCTTGTTTAAGACTAGAGTGCAAAAACCATACCGTATTTAAGACCAAAATGGCCAAAAACTGATACCCTATTTATGACCAAAACGGCTGAAAACCCTACCCTCTGGGGCCGCACATACCCGTATAGCTCATATAAGGGAGTCCCCCCCCCCCCCCTCCGAATATTATTATAGTAGTAATAGTACAGTTGAATCCTGCTAATTTCGATCTTGGGTATTTTGAATTCCCCGTTATTTCGAACTCAAAGCCATTTCGCTTGGATTTTCCCTTCAGTCATTTACTATCGGCTATTTTGAACTCCCACTATTTCAAACTGTTTTTTCTCAGCTGTAATAATTAACACCAAAAGGATGATTTGTAAGAGACCCCACAAAACACCTTGTAAATTAAAAGAAATGGATAACCTTAATCAGAAGCCCATCACTCCTGGCTTGATTAACAAAAAAAGAGTGGCTGCATGATTCTATGAACAGGTGAACAGTTTTTTAAATAAAAATCATTGTATCACGGTGTATCGATCACCCAATACTTTTTACCAGCTTTGTTGTGCGGCAGACACAGGGCTCGAAAAAACTTGAATTCCAACTTGCTCTTGGGACAAGTATCTCTTAAAGTTTGCTTGCCCATGGCAAGTCTTAGTTTGCCCTTTTAATGATTTAGTTGACGGATGACTTGCTTGGTCTCTTGCCCATTGGGCAAGTGCGAGTGTAAAGTTACTTGCCCAGAAGGAAAATCTACTTGTCCGGGGCAATGGGACGGCACTTTTTTCGAGCCCTGAGACAGTGATGCCCGTATACAGGCACTTTTGTGACGCTAAGAGTGCTTGTGTTTCCAATAAATGTATGGCCATTTTAGTTTACATACTGGCCATGCATTGCCTCTCGACTATCCTGAAGCTTTGACGCCTCCTTGCGACCCTTTGAGTCCACTGTTTGACGATAATGATGACCATCTGGTGACTTTATTTAAAAATAACTACAACTTTATTATGCGGTGTATTAATATTCATTGTATGGGAAGCATTAAATACTGTGACGACAAATAACATACAAGGGCAAATTTACGGCCTACTTATGGCTACTTGTTGTACATTATTAACAACGCGAAATTGTGGCACTAGTTAGTAAACAAACATTTATTCAGGGTAGCACATTCAGTAACGTGGCTACTCTGCAGAGGAGTGCTGCTAATAGAAAATACCAATTTGCCTCAGGACTCATCATCAATTATGGCTCCTGTTTGTCTCTAATATAGCAACCAAAATAATGAAAAATGTAAAAACAAACTACTAATAGCTAAAACAGACAAAAAAAAACTAAGAAACATTACAGACATCACATAAACGTGTATTAAATATATGAATTACCTGAAGTACTTAAATAGTGCACTTGAATAGAATTCAAGTAGAAGAGAAAAGAGATTCCGCTTTTACAGGTAATATATAAAAAATAGGCCGAGCCTGGAAATCTAGCGTTACATAAACCAAGAAAACGTCCCTTATAACCTAAAACCCAAATACTCCGGCGTTCTTCAATGGCGATCCATAAACCTGATTCGTACTGGTCTGTCAGGTACTAAAAAATATTTACACGTTGTACCAACTGATTCTTCATGGTATTCCAATGAAAATCGCTGAACAAGCTGCGATGAAAAAGAAAAACCTCTGTTAATAGAAATGACTTGAAAAACAACAAAAGGAGGATTGTGTTGGCACCGTGGATATTGTACACTGTAGTTTTTTTTCTCTTCACTAGCGTCGAAGTCGGAGTCGAAGTCGTAAGAGAGCTTACGACCTAGTGGAAATCGAAGATCGGAGTCGTAAGCGGAGTCATAAGCTCGACGGAATCGGAGTCAGAAGAATCAGAACGTTTCCCTTTCTTACGACTGCGTTTACGACTCCGTCGTTTATGATTCAGTGAAAACTAGATTGTCGGAGTCGGAAGTAGAAACGGAAGAATCAACCAATCACAAGGCCCGGAAACAAACATTGTGATTGGTTTATTCTACCGCTCCTGCTTCCGACTCCGACAATCTAGTTTTCACTAGATCGTAAGCGACGGAGTCATAAGCGGTTAGGGTGTTCTGCTTCCGACTCCGTCAATTTGATCAGTTTCACTAGATCGTATCACTCTACGCTTCTGATTACGACTCCGACTACGACTTTGGCGCTAATGAAAATCAGCCTTAAAGAGTACGTGGATCCAGGGACTAATTAAGAATAGACTTACACAAGAGACTATGTTAAGAGATTTGATGATGCGAGACTGTGATCTAGATCATAGTCTCTCGATGCTTAACACTAGATCATAGTCTCTCGCATAACATGACTATCTCGGATTTGCAAATTAACTGGTCATTTGCCAGTGGAACGTTCCTTTCGTGTCAAGGTAACCAAAACGATGAGCCGGTTTCCGGTGAAGCTTTTACTTTTAACACAGTGTGAGAGTACTGCACAAGCCCACAGATGCTCGTGCTCTATATCAAAACATAAAGATTGGACCAAAAATTCCGGTTTGAATATCAAGAAATTTTCACCGGCGAATGGAACATTATTTTCCGGAATTTCCGAGAAAGAGGACAACCTCGCGAATAATAACTAGCTATAACTAAATTTTCGAAAGTTTCTAACCAAGGATTTCTGTTCCATTTTATTTTGCGCCCAGGGTTTCCGGAAATTTCGATAATTCTCGGATTTCCAAGGCTTTTTCAGAAAACTTCGGCACCATTTGCCCCCATGTCAATAGTTTTGGAATGTTTGGTCCAATCGGAAAGCCCTCAGCATCTCTGTATATATGATCAGTAAACTGAAGATCCCTTCTGCTGGTTATCATCATTTCAGTGGTATTGCAGTTATTGAAGCCGGGATGATTCAAAGAGGAATGTTCTGGAAGGATAATATTACCAGTGCTTTACCTTTGCTGACAGCAGGTACATTGCAGCTTCAGCGATACGCCGGCCTGAAATAAAAACAACATGACATCACAAATAACGATAATGACCTGATGTAGAACTGCTTTGACAAACAAAAAGATGTATACTGTGCAGTAACATAGGCGCTGGAAACAATTTTCGTTTGGTTTTCGCTAGTGCCCAGCATACGCAGATGCCGAGGCAGTAAGATGTTGATAATGGTAAGAAAACTTCCTAACGGCGCTCCTTAACATCCGGGTCCAGGTGCTAGAACAGCAGCCAATTGCGTCTTTACATTTGCTTGCGTCATTTTTGCTTGTGTCATAATTCATGAGGTATGCAGTCTTATAACATACCGTAAGATCCCACGTTAAAGTCCCCCCCCCCCGGTTATAAGCCCTCCTGGATAGAAGCCGCCCTTCTGTTCGCTAACAAAGATATTATTCCGGATATACCCCCCCCCCCCCCCACGGATATAAGCCCATCTAATGTATAAGTGCGTTCCTTTTGTGTTTCTATACAAACAATAATAATAGTTTAATAGGGTAATAGGTGTAAATCTTATGGTATGTTAACTTTAATTCGTTTCTCAGATAAGTTTTATCTCGTCGTTCCGAAACATTTTTTCTATTCCGCTTATATGCCCCCCACCCCCCCCCCCTACGATATAAGCCCTCCATTTCTATGCCCACCCAAAACCCCTTATGAAGTTGTATAAGCCCAGGGCTTTAAGGTGGGGTTTTACGGTATTCAAGCTAGATCTACACTGCATCTCGGGTTTGCATAACTGTCTGGAACTATCCTAACTCCCCTCGTGTTTAGATGAGACTATGTAAATACTCGCCAATGCACATTCGTGGTCCCACTCCCCATGGGAGAATAGCAAAAGGCTGGATCTTGCCCATGTCCTCATTCAGCCAACGCTCAGGTTTAAAGTCATCAGGGTCTTTGAACAGGCTTTCTGAGTATCCAGTCATATAATCTGGATATTTAACAGCAGTCTGAAAAACAAAATTAAAAGTTATCATGTCATTTATACCTAATTAACAATTAGATTATGAGCTCGAGATTTATGGATCTTCCCCAGTTTTACTACTTTTCTTCGTCATGATAAAAAATTTTATTTCTTTTACAAGGTTTTGCTCAACCGTTTTCAATTTAACTTCTTGATGATCAGTGTGAAACTCAACGTTATTGACTTTATAGTGACATTAATTGGTAACATTCTGTGTCTTTTTGCAGTTTCGGGATGGCAATGCCCATATATTTACAATCTGCTTTTTTTCAGCCATTTTTCATACAGAACTTTCGCCTACAACCCAAAAGTTTGAAGCTTAGCGACACTTCCTGCATTCATTTTCCACATAAGGTCAAACAAACATAGGTATAATGACTGATAACCACGATTCAGGAACCAATAAGAAAGCTGGAAATACATTTTCCGAGGTTGAAAATTTAATAAATGGACATAAGCTTTAATAGATATCTTCACTGACTTCATTCATCGAAATTGTTTCAAGTACTGATTTTTCAAATTGCTTGGCTAAAAAGGTGGCCAATCTAACTAGTTTAATATCATGTCATAGAGCAGATCACTCATCTGCCCAATTGCTGGAAGGTATTTAAGCACTTTAACATTACGTGATACACTTACACCTGCTGGAACTTGATAACCAGATAAAACCACATCCTGAGTAACAACACGGGACCAACCAGCAGAAATAGAATGCAGTCTGCAGCCAAATGAAAATCAAACATACAGGTGTGATAGACAAAATGAAATGGTTATAATTAAGATAAATGATGTGTTATAATTTGTAATTTTTGTGACATTATAGCTTTAGAAGTAGTTTATTTTGCTAAAATGCCAAGAAAGGTGGATGGTTACAATACAATCTGACATAATATTAAGGGAAATGTAGTTTGAAGAATTTCTAAGAATGCAACAGATTGTACATAAAGTAAAATTAAAGCCCCAGAACTGAGTGCTTTTCAAATGACATTTAAAACTCGGGCAACCCTAATAAACGGAACCCAGAATCTAAAACCAGTAACCAGGAACCAGATTATTGATACTGAGAATGACCACACAAGCCTGCAAATAATTTTTGTCTATAGGCTGGTCATCTGTCAGGACAAAGACAAGTTTTGACCTGACAAAAAGCCAGTCTGGTCGGACAAAAAAAAAATTTTTGTCATCAGAAATTAAAGAGAGACATTTGAGACATTTTGGTATTTCAGTGTAGACTCTTCGCCAAAATATTGGTTGCAAATTCGAATAGCTTAAAAGTCAACTGAGTGTAAAATCGCTACTAGCACCAGCAAGGGGACCTTTACATTACGTCTGGTATTAATTTAACTGTTGAAAATTGACAAATTTACAAACGTTTACACCCCTAGTCACACAAGCGTTTCCAATGTAACAAGTTTCCCACGACGTCTAGGGACTGAACGGGAAAAGGGATGAAACAATATAATCTCCCGCGTGGACAGCTTGTCAGTATAAACCCTCACAATAACATTCAGAGACTTGAAAATTGGCTGAAATGAATTCTTCGACCTTTTCTGAAAGCAAGTTTCTTCTGAAAGCTTTCGGGGTCAATTGAATAAAAAATTTGCGTAATTATTTAAAATGTGGAATTGGAGGCGGTCGTGACTATAAAGCGTGACCAATTTGTACATTCACGCTTTTCACAAAAACATGTCTGTGGTACGGAAACTATACTTCAACCACACTGGCAGACGTAAAAAAACTATAAAAGGTTAAAAATTAAACTGAGGTTTGATCATACGGACTAGAAAAACATTTGGTTACGTTTTAGAGGTTTTAAAGTTTTTGAAAGCGATTGCATTCAGATAAACGAATCGTGAGTATTTGGGCTGTGTATTCAATCTCCATAATATCTTTAATCGGGTCAATGTATTACAACTGAAAATTAATTCCACAACACTTGGTGGTAACAAACAACGAGTGATTACATAAGACCTCAGTTCTAAGTAGTTTTTCAGACGAACGTGATTCAGACTAAATGGGGCTTCACGATCTTTCACAACGCCATCGCAAAATGCGTAAATTAACACGCAGGAATAGTTGTCGAGTGGAGTGTTGCCCGCGTCTTCCAACAGTGGCGGCGGCGAGAAAGGTAGGTTTGGCTGCCTCGAGAGACGGTCGCTTTATTTTCCCATTTGTAGCACCTAAAATACACAGAAACTCTTTTATAAAGTTAAAAAATGTTTTTTTACACGTCCCTTTGTATTTTTTTTTTTGCAAATATTTGATATTTCGTTTGCTTTACCGCGAAAATCTCACTTCACATTGGAGGTGTGAGTGAAGAAGAAAGATGGCAAGCGAAGGTGAGAAAAGCAAAAGAAATCGGTGAGTTTCCTGGATTCACATTGTTCCGAGTGATGTTCACGTCTTGTAGACTTTAAAACTTTAGATTGCAAGTACTTGCTGGTACAAAATGCTATTTTGTTCTTCCAATTTGTCTCTATAACTTTGGAATATTTCCGAAAGGTGAATCGATAGACAAGACCTGTTTTTAATAAGCTTTTGTTTTCTCTCATCTAGCTCGATCATGGAATGGACAGAAGCACATGATTTGATCCTAGCGAAAGAAGTCAGAGCTTCAGAACCATAGATCTTCAAACCAAGGACTGTAGATCGAGGAAAAGTATGGAATGCCATCACGGATCGTCTGAATGACGAAACCTCCGTGAAGTTTCAGGTGAAGCGGAAAAACGTACAGGAACATTTCAAACTACTACTGGACAAATTCAAGGCGAAACGAAAACATCACGGTCAGGCGAAACTGAGTGGAGTTGACATCGAAGATAGCGAGATGGATATTCTGATGGAAGAAATATCAGAAAAATGGGAGGAGGCAGAGGCCAGTGACCTTGGTTGCACTAGTAAAGAAAAGGCTGATTCAGTCTTCGTAAGGAAAGTAAAGATTTTTCGACGTGTGTAGATCCCTCAGCAACAGAAATTCATCCTCGTCTATGATGTCCTCAAAGCATGCAACAGCTAGAACGTCTCGGACTTCTCGAAAAGTTGCCATTATGCTCGTAAAATCCACGAACAAAGTCAAATTGGACCACTGAAAACGAAAGCAAAACAGCCGTTGCTCGCCGCCGCTTCTACGAAATAAAAGCTTAATATTCTAATTTCGCGCCAAGAGGAGGCGGTCTCAACCCAACTCCCGCGCGGCCATCGCCGCCTCCACCTAACCGCCTCAAGTGTTTGCTTAAGGTCTCTATTTACAACAAGAACTGTCAGAACTGGTGCCTGTGCTTTGGCCACTGACGGAAAAAGTTCAAGTGTAATTCTCATTCCCGCTAGCATGAAGCACCGCCTGTTATGTACAAAGATCTGATAAAATTTCCCTGTTTATGGTCACCTAAACAATAAAGATTTTAGTTTAATAATTGAAAAATGCTAATATCTCTCACACTTGCTGCTCTAGTTAAAACTCGGTTAAAGAGTGAAATCCTTCCAATTCTATTGAGACTTGATGATTATCAATTTTTGTATGACGTTTTATTTTTCTACCGAACAAAATCGAACCAATTGCGTCGATTCAGTTCAATTGGGTTCGGTAATCGAACTTAATTGAACTCACCGAAAAGTTCCAGTTCCATTGTGTTCGGTTACCGAACCAATCGAACTCCAATCGAACGATTAAGTTCGATTGAGTTTGATTGATTTTTGGTTCGGTTTCGTTCGATTGACTATGCTGGGAAAAAAAAGGGGTAGCATGACATGGCATCCTGCTTTATAGACCCACTTAGATTAGTAATTCGTTTACCTCAAAGATTCTTTAATGCAAGCCTTGACATATTTCAACTTTGAAAAAGTCATGGGAGTAAAATCACCATGAGGACCAATCAGACTGCTGACCTCTTCATACATCTTCTCCTGCACCTCTGGATGACATGCCAGATCATAAAGTAACCACAAAGAAATGGTGGATGTCTTAAATGAAAACAGAATTAACATTGTTAAATCACAATCACACAGGACAGTTAAGGCATACTAAAAATCCAAAAACAATAGTGTTTTGTAAACCTTTGTTAACTCAAAAGGATTTATATTGATATGATTATTATATTGAAAAGAACTTCTATCTTGAGCTGTAGCTAGCATGAGCCAAGACCATGCACTCAGCCTTATCCCAAAATATTTAAAGAATAGAGGATATTACATGGCCATGTGGGGATACAAAATTTCTCTTCCAGTCCTTCCAGTGTTGTAATATTTTTCAAGACCAGAGTAGAAACTTCATATTCCAATGAATGGATGAAAGACTTTATTTGAGTACCAAAGGGTGTTCATAGCTTTAACAAAACTAATAATCGGGTGCTACACTGTTTACACATTAAAATATATCTTTTAGCTACTATAAAATGCCGATGAAATAACAAACCATTTCACTTTCACTGTAAAGGGGGCAATTTATTAGAATACGTAACCATATTTGAAATATTTGTTTATTTATTTACAGTGTCCCCAATTAGCACATTAGTGCTAAATACATCGACACTTAAATAAAGTGATTATTATAATTATTATAACAACAGTGATCTTAACACATATAAAGTTAACATGTCATTTTCACATGGCTCAAATTTTTCAGCAGGCAGTGGGTACGCAGGAAATCACAGTTTTTGAGTCACTGCAGGTGTAAGACTCACACTTAAGGTATGTGAGTTGGCAGGAATGAAGTAGTAATCTCTTATCCCAGCTCCTTAAATTAAATGACTTAACAAAATAAGGGCACTGCTTACTGTATTTATTCCTGCTCGAAGCATGTCCAGAGAATTCAAGTTTATCTCCTGCGGTGTTAACTTTCTCTTGGTCAAGAGATAACTCAGCAAGGACTCACCTTACAAAAGCAAATTATTGCAATTATCCAATATTTTTTATAATACTGAGCAGGAAATTAGGAAATATATAGTTACACTAAGAAATCAGGTCTTCATATTATCATTAAAACGATGTTTTGAAGTTGCACGTACCTAACACATCAGCCACCTTTCAAAACACTATGATGTGATTGCATAGATCAGGTCATTATTTTAAGGATACCATGTGTTATTTAGTAACTTACATTCTGTTCATGTTACTATTGGGCTATAATTAAGGCCTGAAATTATTTAGGCCCAAGTAAGGTCTGAATACAGGCGGTCAGTGTAAAATGCAGACTTCGGACTGCAAACTGCAGACTGCAGACTGCAGATTGCAGAAATGGGGTAAACTGCAGACAAAGAATAAAATGCAGACTGTAGGCTGTAGGCTGATATAACTGAATCATGTTACCATTTCTATCATTGAGAGCTTAACCATAAACAGGCTAACCAGAGAGTTTTTCAGGCTAACCTGAGTAATATTCAGGCTAACTTTCACTACGAGTAGTCTGAGTAAAACTGTTTATGGTTAGCATTCAATAATGCATTAACACGATTTAAACTTAAAAAGTCTGTAGTCAGCAGTCTGCATGCATTTTACCCTCAGTCTGCATTTTACCCCCGGTCTGCATTCTGCAGTCCATAATCCACAGTCCACAGTCTTGAAATTATTCAGTCGGAATTCAGGCCTGAACTGCATCCAACCAAAAATATGGTTCTTTTAGCAAACCTGATAAATGTATGTAGGCTTTTGTCGGGCTCTGCTCAGGCCTCAGTCAGGCAATTCAGGTCTGATTCTGGCCTGAATATAGCTTAAGCTGGTCTGAAAATTTTGTACGTGTAGCTATTCATTTCAGTCTTTATTAATATAATATTTTGCTATTTTCTTGTTTGAATAAATATATACCTAATACTTGATCCAGTCCTCTGAGAAAAATATATGTATCTGTCCATGGAGGCCCATGCTGCATTCATTTACACGATCAGATGCTCCTCTGTACAGCTGTTAAGCTTGAATCTCACTTGTCATTCATGTAGACTTTATCTCTTTTGCAGAAAATACAATTTACTGACCATGGGACAGTATGACACATCTTTTTTTTTTTCTCTCAAGGCCACATTTCACTTTGAAAATATATCTATTCAATAATAATTATTAAACATAACTTGGAAAGTAATGTTGTTAGTACCTTGATTTTCTACAAATTCTTCCTCCCCATTTACACTGAGCTCCTTAACCTTCTGGTTCACGATCTTCTGGCCAATTTCTATAGCATTATCTTCAGTTTGGCAGAATTCTCTGTATGTTGTTGAACTGAGCCCAAACCTAAGAAGAAGGCCCTCCCAGAGTCCACCGAATCTCTCCAAGAAAGGAAAAAACTTGCAGGTCTCTTCAAGCATTTTGAGAGTTTCCTTGTTAGGTGGGTCATCATACAAACCAATCCTAACATCAAGTGTCACTGCACCTAGAACTATAAGATTAAAAGTAAGAAATAGTATGTAGTATTAGACAACACCCTGTAAGAAAACACAGGCTAAAATCCCTGTTTCTTTTCCTCTTAGTCTTTCTTAAAAGAAATAGAAATCAATTTTGGATAGCAAAGAAATCTCCTTTCAATTCATACTTTACAGCAATGGGGAGAGAATGTCTGTCCAGTTATGGGTTACCAGTGTGTTTTTTTCTTAAATTATGCTGTTTATGCTGGATACCTTAGAGAGATGTGTACATTAATTTTAATGGCAGAATTAGTTAATTTATCCACTTTTAGTTTGTAAAACCTTAATATGTTATTAGAATTTTAGATGACATGTATTTATTTATCGTGTATATACTTTGTACAAAGTTTTCAACTTAAAAATTAAATTAAATTCAGCTTAATTTAATTTGTTATGCACGAATCCAGTAAAGCTACTGAGCTTTAATTTTTTATCATGCTTAAATAAAAGTTGTCTGTCTGTTTGTCTGTCTACCATTACAAGAAGATTGAGAAAACAACTTGAAGTGCTATACTACATGATGAAAATCGCATCTTTCCTATCTAAGCCATTTTAAAACATAGACAAGTAGTCTGTACGAGAAGAATGCTGTTTACTATTTTTACTATTTTAAAATATGCAAATTGGCCAAGTGAAGTCGTCATAATTTCAACCAAATTTTGATCAAATATGATGAACAAAGATATATCAGCCAATGTGTAGCACAAATGTTTGATTCTTTAAGGTAAGATTCTACTAAAGATGCTCCACAATATGAGCTTAATATTTTTGTTCCCATGGCAACATACTAGGCTCCAGACCTCCCCAATATTAAAGGCTTTTCTTGCCACCTTTAAGGTGGCTCAGAGTATTGATATTTGCTCATGGCCAGTGCCTCATCTGCATCCTGATCCAGGAAGCATATATGTGTTGGGTCACGTTCATGGCCTTGTTCAATGTTTTCAAGCTGAAAATCATTAAAATATTAAAATCAGTTGGTGAAGACTGGAAAAGAGTGGGTTGCCATGGGAACAGAACTTTTTATAGCAATGGACATGTTGCATGTAGAACTAGTGGCCTAACAAGTTTCAATGGTGTCCGCGGCAGATATCTTTATTTATATACTTGATGTAATGTTTGGTTGAGTGTATATGATGTCATCAGTCCTCTCATTTGCATATTCTACACATTTTTCTTTCAACCAAAACCAATGCAGATAGTTGCAAATGGTAAACAGCATTTTTGATCTTTCGTGGAATTCAATGCAAATAAACCTAGAAAATCAAGGGGTAAAAATTTGATCATTGAGTAGTGCTTTAAAGAACTTACATTCAGCAACATATTTAGGAATTTCTCCTTCAAGGTCAGGCATTTCTCCATTCAAACCCCTTAACGTCATCATGTGGTCAACAGCGTCTCTTGCAACACTGCTTAACTTTTCAAGATTTTCTAGAATATCTCCCGGACGTAACATCTTAGGTGCTAGGACCTTATGGAGTTTGTTCCACTCTTCATTCTCTCTATAATAAAATAATTATATGTTTTCACAATAGTCAGGTACTTGCAGCTACATGTAAAAGTTTGTATATGTAAAAACTCAGGTTTTCCATTTCCCATTTGTCTGATACCTTTGAGATAAGTATGTGACTTGATAAAGTGAAGCCTGAAAAGACATACTGATCAGTCTTATAGTGACTCAGGTACCCAAGACAACCCTCCCCCTGAGGCAACTTTATGAAGCATTTGTATGTGAAAATGTTGTCTCTGTAGTCCGAGTCAAAGTTGACCCCCCATGATTATTCATAACCCTCATTGAATAATCAAATGTGCAAATATCCCTTTTTTTAGCTTTCCTCGGTCATTCAATCAAAGTGGGAGTTGTGGAGTTAATTTTCACTTCTTTGATACAAATTTCTGCTTCAAATCCTAAATCTAGACATTTTATGACACTTGCCACGCCAAGAATTGTCTCGGTTAGGCAAGCCAAAGTGTTTATATGAAGAAAAGTTGTCCCATCTGCCAGGGTTACCCTACCTGCCAAGGCGAGACAACTCACCCACCTGAGTTGTCTCACCCCCCAAGACGGGTTCACAATCCTCTTGTAAACAGTTGGTTGAATTTTGCAAAGAAATATTAAGAGAAGGTAACCTGGGGGGAGGGTAACCTGGGGGGAGGGTTGTCTCGGGTGACCAAGACCACATAAATAAGGCCTAAGGCAACTCAGACAGTATAAAATGGCTGCAAACTATGATGACTCCACCAGATGAAACATGTGATTGTTTCAAGATACCAAGAACACTCCAATAGTTTCCAATGGGTTTCCTGGACCCTGACCATAGGGACTATTAGAATATAAAACAAGCTACTTAAAATCTTTGTGCCTTCCAGTTTGTCAAGGCTTAATGGCACGGGCCCCTGCAATACAACAGCATCAACGAGTTTTACTAATATGCAAGCCAGCGAGCCATGTGAGTCATGTGAGTCAGGGTGCAAGCCATGCGAGTCAGGTGCGTCATGAAAAATGAAAAATGAAAAATAAAAAAAATTAATAAAATAAAAAAAATAGTATTTATATAAGATATATTGTACCATACTTAAAACAAAATATTTCAGCACTCTGCAAAGCAAGATACTCACCTTGCTAGTATGTAACTAACTAAATAAAATAAACCTAAAAAATACTCAAGAGAGTAAGTCAGTTCGAGTTATACAATGGATTCCCAATTTCACTAACCTCTCAGAGAAACGAAAAATGGTTTGAGATATATAGGGATGTGGATAAATTTCTCCTAACTTTTTTTGGCTCTCTTTTGCTAATGGGACCAAAAGATTGCTTCAAGTAATAGAAGGTTTAAAGAAATCGGGGGCTCCAAAAAATTGGGTTTCTACTGTGAGTAGCGGCAACAATAACAAGAACACAAAGAACAACAAAGAATGTCTCTGTCTCCACTGCACTCTGAAGACTACAGAGAATGCGTGACTTCGATAGCGTTATGTAATCTATACAATATTGATGTCATCTGAACCTTGATTATGCCAATGGGATAAATCGTTTTACTACCAACACACATCTGCGACGGTAGTTTTCTTCAAAATTTGCTCTCCTTTCAAAAAATAATATTCAAGATCTTAAAAAACTAAATCAATAAATCAATAAATAAATAACACAAAATAAATACGGTCACACACTTTAGAATATATTCACATTTTAGAATCATCTACAAATTAAAACTGTCACTACATGTAGCTAGCGTAACTTGTATCATGTATATACATGTATTAAAATACAGTATTAGTTTAAAATACAGTGTTATTTATATATATCTTATTAGATGTTTTGGTGCATAGTATCGCTGTATATTTTTACAAGTTGTGTCGTATTTTGTATTTTGAGTCAAAAGTACAAACAATGAGTAAAAATATAAAGCGTTATTTAATATTTTTTTCATGTTAAAACCATGGCTCGCATGGCTCGCACCCTAACTCGCATGACTCACATAGCTCGCACTGTAACTCAAACAACTCGCTGGCTTGCACATTAAGGCCCATTTACACAGACAATTTTTGTCGCGGCAACTCGATGCAATTTTTGTCGCGTTAAAGTTGCAACTTCAAAATCGCACGTGTAAACCAGGTGCGATTTTCAGTGCAATTTGTCGCCACGATATTCCAGGGGTTTCGAACATGTTTGAAACTTGATGCAATAATATTTTAGCGCGACAAAAATTGCATCGAGTTGCTGTGACAAAAGTCACCTGTGTAGACGGACCTTTAGGCAGACCCAGCATAAACAGGTGAACAGTGGCAGAATTGGTCCATCTAAGAATAACAGCTGGAAAATCCTGGAACCATTGGCAACCAACGTTTTGTTTCTTGTTTTGTCTCAATATATTGGCACGCGTTCGGGATGTGTGCTAATTCTCGAGTACTATTATAACCTTTATGAGGTCCCTAGCCTGACATAACGACAAAAACATTAAATATCCAGGCTGCTCTAGAATCATTATCACTTACAGTTGGACCAAGCTGACCAGAGACATGTTCTTGCTTTTGTAGTACTTCTCGATCGCCTTAAATTGTGGGATCACTCGTTTGGGATATTTTCCTTCAGCTTTGTAAACAGTTTCTGCATCTTTCGGGTCACTAATATACACGACAGTCTTTCCCATAATTGTCTCCTTGTATATGGGTCCATACTGCTGAAAATACGTCCTTCCGTGCATAATCAAGAACTCTTTCAAAGTGGTGGAGTTCTTGATATAATGAAGAGCTCTGCCGACAAATGGTAGCCCACTTGGACCTGGTATGTCGGCAAACGAACAACAATTGGTATTCCCACCATCACGCATTTTTCGTAATAACTGCAGTAACGTTCGGATAGGATCTAAAATCCAAGCGGCAATAACAATGAGTAGAGCTACGCAGATGAGATACAAGTCGACTTCCATTGCGTGCGTGAACTGAACTCGAATCACAACTTCAAGAATGCAGCTGATATAGTTGAGCCTGTGGGTTTTCACACCTAGATGTATATAGGCTTTCCTGCCGCCTAGGCTAGGAATGGACCTTATCAGGGTCGTTAATGAGGTGTGTGGGTTCACAATCGAAGAGGTCAATCGGGCGGGTCATGTCATTGTCATCGTGCACCATTATCATGTCGGGTGTATTGGACAACCCTCGGTTGTTGGTATCCAGGAGCACACGCACAACTGTAGGGCTTACAACCCCGGGGTTAAGTCAACAGAAAAACTGATCAAAACCAGAAAGACACATTTTTACCCATGCTGAGCGATTGTTCGACCGCCTAAGTTACACTTGCTCTGTGAAATTTGACCGCGCGTCCAGGATACCGCCTTTAGAAAGAAAAACAGGCAGCCCAAGCTTAATTGAACTGAACATAGGTCACGCAAGTTCAAGTAGCGGTCATGTCAAAATTATAAGACTTTGTATGGAATCGGAATATGGCGATCGGAATACTAGAAAGCCTTTTTGCTGTCTGTTCGCTTTTTCTGCTGATTTTTCTTCTTTTTGCAAAATGTCTTTTGAAAGCGAGTTACGATTTGTAGCGCTGGATCAGATCAGGGCGGAAAAAGGCCTGATCAGATTGTGCAAATTAGCCGTTGGTCGATCATCATAATTAATTAATTATTTATTATGCTTATCTTCTTCTTCTTCTGACAGTCTATTTTATATCTTTCGAACTTGAAAATGGTGTCATGACGACTCCGAAACGTGGTTCGTTCTTATCGCTAATTTTTGGTTGCTTGAAAAACATTAGTGTGTTTTTTTTACGAAAAGAGTAATTCCAGATTAACAACAACAACAACAATGCTTTATTTACTCTAGACACTTAATACACATTTGCAAAGAAAATTACACTGAATAACTTACAATAACTAAGGGAAAAGATATGTGCTGAAAGTCGATCCAGGGGGATAAATGAACCTTGCGGTTTCCGAGTTACTCCTCTGCCTTTTACTCGCAAAACAAAACAAGACCAAGGGAATGAAAGAGACAAGTAAGTTAAGTGCAAACAGAGGGTGACAGACCGAACTACATGAACAGTGGATATTCGATTAAGGTTAAGGTTAGTTCAAGTCAACAGTCATTTACTGGGAAAATCAGGGGTTTGCTCATAGAGCAGTTTGATTTCTCGCGGGATCATGACATTTTTGTGACTTCCTTTGACTTGAAAATACGTGCATGCAAACCCAGCTTACAACATTTCTCTGTGCAAACTGGTACAGTCATTCCAAACGCTTTTCAGGATGAAAATAATTAAATTGAATCTAAAACGCGTTTTTGTTGGATAGTCTTAGTAAAATCCGCCACCAACTCCTCTAATCGTATCAGTTACAATTTCCTCAAATGTGATTGGCGTATAAACTGCTGTATTTTGTTCTAGTTAACCTAATTAACCTAATTCACCCAGTGTAATAGGACAGTTGGCTGTAATTGGACACCTGTAATCGGACAGTTACATGGGCCAATCAGTTAAGTCCTCTCCACTAAATCCACCAATCACAACATTGATTACAATCACTACAGTAACCAATTCGAAATTTTACTTTGTAAAATTGTGGAGTGTCTCCGGTGACTGTTTAGAAAGAAACTTAACATCCATTTTGCAATATTTTAATTATGATATTAAAATGACTATTAAAAGCTCTTTTTCAAATGAAACTTTTCCGTTTGTGGGAAATTGTAATGGTTATGATTAATTGGTAACAGGACATCGTGTCGTCCAATTCTGTCTGCAATCATATACTCGTGATTCCCGCTTCGCGGTCGTCCGATTTTGTTAATCACTCGTATAATTACAGACCTAATTAGACTCCTGTTGCCATTATAAATATTGGTTATTTTCCGCTAAACGTCACATGACATGTCACGTGACCCGTCAGCACCGATTATTCTTTGCGCTGATCTGGTGCCATTGTCATGTACGTCTTTAGAACTATAACTAATAAATTATTTTTACCGACAAAATTCTAAGGCCTATCTTTTACCCTTTTGGGCCTAATGTGCTCTATACGTTTCTTGTTTGTTTGTTATTATTATTATTATTATTATTATTATTATTATTGTATTTTACCAGATACATGTAAGATTCGAGTTTTTGATGAACCACACGATGTTTTTGAAGTCCATTTTTTAATGAAAAAAGTACATGTTTCGGATGAGACATCATCCATCGTTAGTTGTACAGTGAGAAATAAAATGAAAATATGCAAATAAATAGTATAACAAAGTAAGATATTAACAAGAATAATTAAGGATGAAGGCGCGAACCAAAAAAGGGTAAAGCTATTTAAGCTAAGAAAGGAGACTAATTAGTATGAAAGGGATAAATAAAATGTTTATGGCTTCCTTGAGTTTTAATTGAAAGCTTGTGGAAGCAGAGTCGAGAATTTTAAAACAAATCTTCTGAACAAAGGGAGCGACAATTTTCAGAACTTCTCAGGTGTTTAAAGATGTGGGAATATTTGTCAGAGGAGAGCTGTCTCACCGACTTTTTTTAATTTGCTGACGACACGAATGCCGTATATGCTGACAAAAATCTTAAGTCCCTTGAGTCGACTGTAAATCAAGAACTCTGCAAGTTGTTCGATTGGTTAACGGCTAATAAATTAACCTTAAATATTAAAAAAACAAATTTTGTTATCTTTAGACCAGCTCAGAGAAAACTTACTTATCATCCCAAAATTATGATATTCGATAATGATCAACGAAAGAATGTGGCTCTAGAATGTAAAGAATTTGTGAGATATCTAGGTGTAATAATTGACAATAATCTTTCTTGGAAACATCATATTGATCATGTAGCTATTAAAATAAGCCGAACTGTAGGATTGATTTGTAAACTACGGCACTTTCTGCCAAGACAAACTCTTTTAACTATTTATAGATCCTTAGTTACTCCTTATTTAACTTGTGGTTTGGTGGCCTGGGGCCAAGCATATAAATCACACCTTGAAAAGCTTCTCAAGCTCCAAAAGCGAGCTCTTCGCTTTATTTATTTTTCTGAGCGAAATCAACATACGATTCCTTTATTTATTGATGCCAGTGTTTTACCGTTAAAATATTTGTATTATGAGCTTTTAGCTAACCTTATGTTTTAAAATAAGACACAGAAATGCTCCTGGAAACATTCAAGATCTCTTTCAAGACATTTCTGATATTCATTCTTACAATACTCGATCCTCTGTCTCAAATAATTTTTACACACAAAGTTCTAGACTCTCAATTCAAGTGAATTCATTTTCTAGAATCGGAACAAAAATTTGGAATGAAATGCCTATATATTTAAGAAAGCTTCCAAAAAATGTCTTTAAGAGGAAAATAAAACAAATACTTTTTGAAATTCTAGCTTCAGAAGACTGTTATATTGATCTTACAGAAATCGTTCAAAAAGTAAAGCTGAATTTATTTTCCTCCTAGTATGTATTCATTAATACTCAATCATTTCGCTTTAGTGTATCTGTAGTCTCTCGTCGTAACTGTTGTTAATTATTATTTGTAATATCGTTAGTTTATTAGTTGTCTTTAGTCATCGTTGTCAATTCTAGTCTCTTTAGTTCTCTTGTTACCTTCAGTTGTATTTAGTTGTACCTAGTTGTATATTAATAACTCGTCCAAACATGACCCGCCTAGATTAGCTCAGCTATCCGCGGGCATGTTACAATTGTAATTTTAATTTG
This sequence comes from Orbicella franksi, assembly GCF_964199315.1. Taxonomy (NCBI): domain Eukaryota; kingdom Metazoa; phylum Cnidaria; class Anthozoa; order Scleractinia; family Merulinidae; genus Orbicella; species Orbicella franksi. The sequence goes on from NC_138147.1 coordinate 19,762,277, forward strand.
ATAACAAATAAAATGTATGTATGTATGTATGTATGTATGTATGTATGTATGTATGTATGTATGTATGTATGTATGTATGTATGTATGTATGTATGTCTACCTGCAGTTTTGAAAAACGGGTCTGTTAATTGTGCTGTGAAGTTATTTTTGTTGGTAAACTTTTCAAACCAGTTTGACTTGATTAATAGTCTTTTGGATTTTCTTGTTTGCATTTTCAATTTGAGTCTGGTTTTTCTAGATGAAGGTAGGGGCTGTAGATCATAAACATGCCACACTGTCAAAATCAAACTGGTTTGTTATAAAGTTGAAGCCAAAGGTAAATTTTGTAAGCACAACGGGGTTGCTATAATGTACTGATCTTACCTCTCCAAGCCGACGGGCGGGTCAACCCTACATGGGCTCAGACAGTGACTTAATCTGAGTGCAAAAGGACATGTTGTTTTACAGAAGATGCATGACCTGGAAACATAGAGCCATTACAATTGCACTTTTCCTTGAAGTTTTGAAAAACGCATACCTAATTTTACTCCGCGAGCTCTGCTGAAATCGATGCCGCAGGCATCGATTTCAGCTTAGCGTAGCACATTATTTTCCAGGGGGGGGCTCCGTTACCGGAAAGTCTGGAGACATCTACAGGAGTGTGGCTAATTGTGGATACCTCTTTGGGGTCCCTGGCCCTTAATCCAGGAGGGTGGGGTCGGTTTGAACTTGTGTCCATAGTCTCAAGTCAGTCTGACGGCTGGGTATGTACTTAGCTGTCCGACGTGACACAATCCTTAAAGTACACGGAATTTCCCAAAGCTGAGTGGGTTTATTGCCTTGGCAGAAGGTTCCACTATTGTCGTGAGGGGGAGGGGGGGCTGATATGCGCGGAGTGGTACCTGACCCCCGGGGGGAGGGGGAGATTTCAAGGCACTTTAGTTTGCTGTCATTAAGTTATGCTTGCAAAGAGCTTTTATCTGATATGATGACAGTTAAGCCTGAATTCATCCACAGGTGGCCCAGAGATTCTAGTGTCATTTCCTTTTTGCACTAGATGAAGTGTGGAGTGCGGAACTTGGTAAGCACTGCTTACATGACTCTATTAGGCACCAGCTGTTATTGGGCTGTTCAGACCTGGTTTTCAAAACATCGGGTATATGTATGTATGTAGGTAGGTAGGTAGGTAGGTAGGTAGGTAGATAGGTAGGTAGATAGGTAGGTAGGTAGGTAGGTAGGTAGGTAGGTAGGTAGGTAGGTAGGTAGGTAGGTATGCTGTTCGCTGATGCGAGTGGCAAAGTGTCTTTTGGTTTCACCAACATAACAGGCACTACAGCCTGCACATGAAAACTTATAAATGACTCGCGATCGCAAATCCGCAGGGATAGGATCCTTGACCCCAAACCAACTCCTGATTTTAAACGGGGTGAACACTTAATGTCTAGGTCAGTGAAAAAAGTGCTAAATAATTTCTTAATTCTGTCTACGTCAGTGCAAAAAGTGTTAAATAATTTCTTAATTCTGCGTTACGTTGTGATAGGAAAAGGACCGATGTACGGTAATTTAAAATGCAAACAATTGTCCTTATGAGTAGCACCCCGAGAGGAATCGGAGGTGAAATGATTGTTAAGAAATTTTCTAACAAGTCTCGATGACGTCAGAAGGGAGCAAATTCCTTCTTAATGTTTTGGTAAGGTTATTTATGTCAAGGTGAAAGCCAGCGTATTGTTTATTTTAAACGTTCGGTCTACCAGAGTGCGTACTAATCCTGATTTGTAACTGAAAGGCGGCGTCGACAAAACTAGGATCGGACCGAACCGGACCGGATCACTGACCGGATCAGGGACCGGATCACGGATCGGATCACAGAAAAAAAAAACAAAGTTTTAAAGAAAAAAATCCAAAAAAGTCAAATCGTTTGTAAGATAAGAATAAATAAAAAATAAAAGTGGAAAACTACAATATGTTAAATGAAAATAAGAATCCCGAATTTGACGCAAGTAATGACATGTTAATTACAGAGAATGACTAGAGGTCATTTAAGGAGCCACATAAGCGCCTAATTTACGACGAATTTAAATTGAAATGGACAGGCAGATGTAGTTATATCAATCAGGAGCCCATTACACCTGGGTTAATTGACTAAAGAAAAAACAGAGTGGCTGCACGATTCTATAAACAGGTAAACAGTTTTGCAAATAAAAATCATTGTATCACGGTACTTCGATCACCCAATAGTTTTTCCCTGACTTATTGTACACAGGTACTATTATAACGCTAAGAAGAGTGCTTGTTTTTCCAGTAAATGTATGGCCATTTTAGTTTACATACTGGCCATGCGTTGTCTCTCGACCATCCTAAAGCTTTGACGCCTCCTTGCGACCCGTTGAGTCCAGCGTTTGACGATAACGATGACGACCTGGTGACTTTATTTAAAAAATAACTACAACTTTATTATGCAGTGTATTAATATTCATTGTATGGGAAGCACTAAACACTGTGTCGAAAAGCAACATACAGGAGCAAATTTACAATCTACGTGTAGCTACTTGTTATACATTATTAACAACGCGAAATTGTGGCACTGGTTAGTAAGCAAACATTTATTCAGGGTAGCACATTCAGCAACATGGCTGCTCTCCAGAGTAGTTCTGCTGATAACAAAATACCAATTTGTCTCTAATATAGCTGACAAAATATTGAAAAATGTAAAAACAAAGTAATACTTAAAATAGCTAAAATTGACATAAAAGAGCTAAGAAAAATTACAGACATTGATCACATGAGCGTATATAAAATATGCGCATTACATTATTTACTTAAATAGTGGACTTGAAGAGAACTCTTAAGAGAGAAAAGTGATTCGGCTTTACAGGTAATATATAAAAATAAGCCGAGCCTGAAAAACTAGCGTTACATAAACCAAGAAAACGTCCCTTATAACCTAAAACCCAAATACTCCGGCGTTCTTCAATGGCGATCCATAAACCTGATTCGTACTGATCTGTCAGGTACTAAAAAATATTTACACGTTGTACCAACTGGTTCTCCATGGTACTCCAATGAAAACCACTGAACAAGCTGAGATGAAAAAGAAAAACCTCTTGGGTTTGTGGGTATTGAGCACTGTAGTTTTTTTCTTGGGAGTACATGGACCCCGGGACCAATTAGGATCAGTAGAATACCACTACTATACTAATGCAAATGCTACAATCTGATTGGCAAGTGCAATCTGCAATCTGATTGGCTGAGCTACTCGTATACTATCAGCCATTAGAGTGCAGTGGCTGTCGGTCGTCCACAAAACGCGACGTTTTTGTCGTTTCTCCGAAGTTTTGGAAGAAAGTTTAGATGTAAATGGATAATTCAATTCCTGAAAAGACTAAAAGAAGGACATCAGAGCTTTCTTGACTCCAAAAACCTGAAATTATTGAAAAAAAAATGGTTGCGCGCGCGTAAACAACTGCAAATTTATCAAGGACAATTCATAGTGTGCGATTTTGTTGAAACGTAAAGTTCAATAATGCGTAGAAAAATAATTAGAAACCGTTATTTGCGTTTATTTCAGTTAGAATTCTACTAAAACAATTAGATTATTCGCTCTCGATTTCTATGAGGCGATAGTTGGTTCGGTCTTCGACCTCATCAACTATCACATCATAGAAATCTCGAGCTCATAATCTAATTGTTAAATAGATGTATACAAGAGACTGTGCCTCTTGACGCCATGAGACTATGACCTAGATCACAGTCTCTCGATGCCTCACATAACATGACTCGGATTTGCAAATTAACTGGGTATTTGCCAGTGGAACTTTCCTTCCGTGTCTCCACAATTTACAAGGTAACCAAAACGATGAGCCGGTTTCCCGTGAAGCTTTTAAGAAAGTGTGAGAGTACTGCACAAGCCCACAGATGAGAATGCTCTATATCAAAACATAAAGATTGGCCCAAAAATTCTGGTTTGAATATCAAGAAATTTCCACCGGCGATACAACATAATTTTCTGGAAATTTCGAAAAAAAGACAACCACGCGAATAATAACTAGCTAGTAAAGTAAAGTCTGCATAAGAGCCAAGTGGCTCATCAGGTCGGAACTTATCCAAGTGTCTGTAGCATGAAGCGATTAGGAGTATTTCTACTCCCCCCTGGATGGGATGCTAGTCAATTGCAGGGTTAATCCCAGCATTAAGGTCGCCAGTACCCATTTATACACCTGGGTGGAGAGAGGCACTGTGAGAGTACAGTGTCTTGCCCAAGAACACAACACAATGTCCCCGGCCAGGGTTCGAACCCGGACCGCACCATCCGGAGACGAGCGCACTAACCTTGAGGCCACCGCACCTCACACTAACTAGCTATAACTAAATTTGCAAAAATTTCTCACCAGGGATTTCTGTTCCATTTTATTTTGCGCCCGGAATTTCCGGAAATTTCGACAATTCTCGGATTTTCAAAGACTTTCCCAGAAAACTTCGGCACCATTTACCCCCGTTTCAAACGTTTTGGAATGTTTGGTTCAATTGGAAAGCCCTCAGCTTCTCTGTGGTAATATAATTGATCAGTAAACTCAAGATCCCTTATGCTGGTTGTCTTTATTTCAGGGACATTGCAGTTATTGAAGGATGATTCAAAGAGGAATGTTTTGGAAGGATAATATTACTGATGCTTTACCTTTGCTGACAGCAGGTACATTGCAGCTTCAGCGATACGCCGGCCTGAAATAAACAACATGGCATCACAAATAATGACAATGGCCTGAAGTAGAACTGCTTTGACAAACAAAAAGAAGTATACTGTGCAGTAACTTTTCGTTTACGGTGCAGTAGCTTTTCGTTATACCATTTTGGGCTGGTTTTCGCTAGTGCCCAACATACGCAGATGCCGAGGCAGTAAGATGATGAGCGCCTTTTGGTAAGAAAACTTCCTAAAGGCGTTATTTAACACCCGGATCGGATTAGCAGCTTATTGCGTCTTCACATTTGCTCATAATTTATTACTGTAAATTTCTGCTTGTGTCATAATTCATGAGGTATGCAGTTTTATAATATATTGAGGATAGTACACGCGTTCTCATTGGTCGATAGGTCTGTTCAGATGAGAGTATGTAAACACGGATGTGACAGGAAATATTCTATAAAAGCAATGGAGGACTTTTTCCGTGTTTACATAACCTCATCTAAACACTCGGGGGGTTGGGAGAATTCCCCAAAGTTATGTCAACCCTCGACTGCATTTCGGATTCAGTATAACTGTCTCGAATTCTTGCAACCCCCCCTCGTGTTTAGATGAGACTATGTAAATACTCGCCAATGCACATTCGTGGTCCCACTCCCCATGGGAGAATGGCAAAAGGCTGGATCTTGCCCATGTCCTCATTCAGTCAACGCTCAGGTTTAAAGTCATCAGGGTCTTTGAACAGGCTTTTTGAGTTTCCAGTATTATAATCTGGATATTTAACAGCAGTCTGAAAAACAAAATTAAAAGTCATTTATATCTAATTAACAATTAGATTATGCGCTCGAGATTTATGGATCTTCCCCAGTTTTACTGCTTTTCTTCATCACAATCAGTCGCTTTCATTTGTTTCACAAGGTTTTGCTGAACACTTAACAATTTAAGTCGAAATCCGATAGAAAATCGAGCAATTTCAGATTTTGGTGGACAAAAATCTGGTACCAGAATAATTTTAAGTATTTTACGGTCATTTTTACATTTTCTTAAAGCTAAATACATAAATAATTGCCTGAAATAACACCAAAAACAATGTCCACTGGGAACGAGAGAAAATACATTTCAAAGTTCAGAGAACTTGTGCAAACACAGGCAAAATTTTATCATTAGTTTCATTTCACCACTACTTTCAAGTGTTTCATATGAAGTTCAACATTCATTTTCGACGTTTGGTGTTGCTAAAAATGAATTTTTTTTTGAGAAGATATTTACAAGAGTCGTACAGAAGTTTGCAATACGATGTAAATAATCTTGGTACTAGGTTTTTGTCTACTTGTTACTGGAACTTCTGATGGATTCCGTCTTAACTTCTTAATGTTCCGTATGAAACTTAACGTAGTTGACTTAATAGTGACATTGGTAACATTATGTGGCTTTTTGCAGTTGTCAGGATAGCACTGGATACCGATACATTACATCTCTGCAGTAGAGAGCTCACCAAATCTTCTTTTTTCAGCCATTTTTCATACAGAACTTTCGCCTACCACCCAAAAGTTTTGAAGCTTAGCGACACTTCTTGTATTCGTTTTCAACGTAAGGTCAAACAAACTAATAACAATGACTAATAACCACGATTCAGGAACCAATCAGAAGCGAGAAATACATTATCCGAGGTTGAATATTTAACAAATGGATAATCATCAGGTTTAATAGATATCACTAACTTCATTCATCGAAATTGTTTCCAGCACTGATTTTCCAAATTGCTTGGCTACAAAGGTGGCCAACCTAACTTGTTTAATATCATGTCATGGAGCAGATCACTCATCTGCCGAATTGCTGAAAGGTATTTAAGCACATTCTATGCCACTTTAACATAGTGATACACTTACACCTGCTGGAACTTGATAACCAGATAAAACCACATCCTGAGTAACAACACGGGACCAACCAGAAGACACAGAATGCAGTCTACAGCCAAATGAAAATCAAACTTTTTATTTGCTTCCAGGTGTAATAGACAGAATGAAGTGGTTATAAGATAAATGATGTGTTACTGCAATTTTTTGTGACATAATAATGACAAAAAATGCCAAGAAGGGTGGATGGCTACACTACAATCTGACATAATATTAAGAGAAATGTAGTTTGAAGAATTGCTAAGGAAGCAACAGAAGTGCATAAAGTAAAATGAAAGCCCCAGAACTGCGTGCTTTTCAAATGACATTTAAAACCTGGGCAACCCTAAAACACGGAATTTTGAATCCGGAATTCAGAAACCTTATTATTGATATTGAGAATGACAATAGAAATAATCCACCTCCGCAATGTCCAATAAATAAATATGGAAAAAATTGTTGTCAGTTTAACAAATTGACGTCAGTATTTTTATGCGTCTGTCCTCTTATTGATGGTAAATTGCGTCAATTGACATTCTCAAAGCAGCTGTGGAACCATTGATCGCAGGAGAGTGGTCCGCAGTAAACTTTGACAATGTTATGACGTGTTTTATCATCAATAAGAGGACAGACGCATAAAATACTGAGGTCAGTTTGTTTTTTACAATAACAAGACCACAAAATGGCCAAATGCCGGGAGTAACTGAGGGGAAAAGACTTTGTAAACTTACCGTAAACAAAGATAAGTGAATTTTATTCAAAATGACGCGAACATTGTCAATAGCTTTATTCGCTTTTTGATTGGCTACTTAAAAATGTCAACAAAATCTCATTGGTTAAAAAGTTGAAAGTTTGACAGCTAAAAGTTGAACTTGAAAGTTTGCATAAATTAAAATTTTATCTGTCTGTACTCTTATTGGTGGTAAAAATGAGCCAATCAGCGAGCGAGAAATTAGACGGTTATTGTAAAAAAATTTTTTTCCTTTGTTTTCAGCTTCAACCAGAAACTTTAACTGCAAAAAAACTTCAGAAGTTGGCCCACTTGTTGAAAAGGTGGATCCCCTTGCATAGGGTAATTCACCATTCAATCAGCGTTAGTAATTTTTCGGGTAGATAGAGATACCGATCCATTGTTGAACCTAGTTGGGGACGGGCGAAAAAAAAAGGGCGAGCAAGAAAAAAACGAGGACTAAGGCAAGGAACGGCGAGAGAGCCTGTAAGAATTTCTTTAACGACCCTCTTCAGATGTAGGAGGAGCTGCTATACCCTCTGATTGGTTGATTTTGACAGTACTTTCAACACTCCGTCGGTTCATGGCGAGCGCGGTCTGGCCGAATTGTGTTTCATCTTGGACGACTGTCTGGAAGATTTCCCTGATATTCAAGCGCTAAGGAAGGAGCAAGAAATCTGCCTAGTAAATCTAGCTCGTGGGTAAGACGTTTTCGCGATTCTCCCAACTGGTTTTGGAGAAATTTTAATTTTTCAGCTCTTTCCATGACTGGCTATGATGATATCGGAAATGTGAACGAAACCAAACAATAGCTAACAATAGCATATACAGCACCCAAAAAAATCAATAGACTTTCGCGTAAACAGCTGCATTTGAATCATGCGGAGCCAGAATGAACAAAGGACGAATACACCTACACATAGAGCTCGAGAGACATAAGCAACCTGTCCAATTTTATTGCTTACATATAAGCGCCCTGCAGCCCATAGTGCCCGTCCGCGGAAAAGACCCGAATGGATAGTACTCGTCTATGAAAAATTTTCTGTAAACAAGCGGGTTTATAGAAAATAAAGAATTAACATTGAGTGGGTTTTTGTGGGTTTTCTTTTTCAAATGTTTCATCTGGCTGTCACAGCTTTCATCAGGAGCCATAATCGGGAACGGAGACCGTAAGTCTTGGGATCCGCGTGCACCCATGATATGGGACAATTTTTCTATTTTTAGAACAAATTGCGCCATCCTGACATCATAAATCCGCGCGGATCTACGCACATGTCGGGGGCTCTCGCGTGGATGTTGTCACGTCTCGTGATCAAATGGTGAGAGTTGCGAGATTCTCTTGCAGATTTTTCGCAGCAATGGCAGGGAATAAGGTATGGAAAACCAGGTATCGAGAACCAGGGTTCTTATATGTACTTTATATGACTTCGATTTTGCGCTGTGAATGAATAATATCTGCTCGCGCTAGTTGTACGCGTAAGCTTTTGTGCCTGTTCTGTAAAGAAAAGTTATGTAAGAACACTCTTTACTCTGGTATCGAGTTAATTTGTGAGTTTCCCAAACAACGCTTAATCATAACCAAACCCTGTTTTGATAGTTTCTTATTGTTTCTGTTTGTTTGGCGAGTTTGCAAAAGTTTTTGAAAGGAAAGTCTGACGCGTACAAGTATAGCTCATTTGCATAGTGCAGCGCGTGCACTTTCAAGTCCGAGTCGGTTTCCTCCGTAAGAAAAAAAGATGGCGATTGGTACATTTAACCATAGCTCTTAGCGCACGAAAACCTTAACAACGTTCATAAAACGTACAGAAGAGTTACAAAATCTTCAAACCTAGCATAAACAATGGACTTCGTACAGGGACAAATACTGTAAAAATTTGGCTTTCTTTGTGCCTTACAGGCTGTTTTATGTTCGCAAGGTATTGTGGTAAAATGTACAGCCGCCATCTTTTTTCCTACACATCTTGACTAAGATTTCTTTCGTTGTCTTTTGTGCCGAGATGCTGAAACAATTTGCACCAACGCCAAAAGGCTACTAACATCATGTTTGTCTCTTTAACAAAGTGAAATTTTACACTGCGAAAAACAAATAGATTCCATGTTGCCGTGCGTCTGTTCAGTAATAGATCACAGATGACGTCAAAATGTGGTAAGAACAAAAAAAAGTGGCACACGAGGCGATAGCCGAGTGTGTCAATGATGTTCTTACCACATTTTGACGTCTTCTTTGATCTATTTCTGAACAGATGCACCGCAACATGGAATCTATTTGTTTTACATAATAACGAAACAAACTATAAAGCTTTTTTTTACTTCAAAATCTTCCCACATAACTCGAAAGCCGGCCTTTGCCTCCTTTGGCGAACACGAAGAAAGCCATTTGACGTAATCTATTGTCTAAGCAAAATGAAGCAATCTCACTGGTTGCTATGTGCAGCAAAGAATTGTGATTGGTCCAGGAAAATCACGCCACTGTCAAACTTGACTCGAGCGTCGCTTCTCGAGCTCGCTTCTCGTGGAATGAAAACTTACAGCAAAAGCAGAATTGAACTTCGAAATCTACAAATCTTAAAGAAAATGCTGAAAAGTCAAGTCGGTTTTTGTCATCAGAGCGGCCCTGTGAGCCGAAAAGCTTGGACGTTACCTTGAATATTGCAGGAGTTGAAATCAAGGGAGACCTATGGCCAAACTCGTGGATTAATCTAGAGATGAAACATGTTGGTGAACTTGCAATTATTGGTGTATTAAATAAGTAGCCTCTTTTGCAAACATTATCAGTGTTGATCCAAAAAATTCAAGCTCACAGGGGGTTTCTTTCCCTTTGTTACGTTTTCAATCAGGAAGCAAAAGTGTAAACAAAAGACAGGGTAAAAATCATTTAAGCTTATCAAAATCAAGTATTTGGGAATTTTTTTTCCAAGTTTATGTGCATTTCACATCCCACT
>NC_138147.1:19775000-19812500 GCF_964199315.1 Orbicella franksi
GTATAAATTCTGAATTAAGTGCGACACAAGTGCAACGTATGAATCCACAGTCGCATTTCTGTCGCACTTAATTGAATTGAATTCGACACGACAGAAATGCGACGTATGAACTGGGCCTTAGTTGGAACACAGTTGGCCGTGAGCTGTAGTGTGCTATACTTTACTCGCTGCTGTGCCCTGAAACGGACTGGAACATTAGCATCGGAAAGCAAGGTTGTGTGTTTATTTTAACTGATTTTAAGAAGCGGTTTTGATGTTTCATTCCTGACATCAACCAGTGTGTCAACAATTATTTTGAGACTGAGAAAAGTTGAATTTTTTCAAGAAATTAATCTCATAAACATTTTGTTTATTGGGTTTGTTAAATTCGAGATAAAGTAATGGTTCTCGGCTTACCAACTGAAGAAAAATTTTGCGTTTGGTTTAGTCTCGCTCGACTGCCGATTGAGACTGCTCGAATATCTTTTCTGAGTCATTTTCTAAAAAAGAAACGGCTTGATCTTTCTCCTTCCTGCTAGACTAAGCTTCTCGTACCTGTTCAATGCTTCGACAAGACTTTTTTGTACGTTATCTTTTGCCCACTCATGTAAAACATTATCGAAATTCTAAAAACTTTCCGCCATTTTAAGGTAATTCCTCTGAAATAAAACTGACAATAGAATTTTGTTCAAACTTTGTCCACTGAATATTTGTCATATGATAACTTCAATTTTGAAATAAAAAAGGGGGGTGCCCATGCTCATTAAGGAGCAGTGAGGCATTGAAAATGCCCCATTTTGGCATTATTTAATGCTTATTATAAAAACGCATTCCCAGTAATTGTAAAATCTTTGTGAGCCCAGACTCATAAGAAAACGCATTGAACTACAGTCAATACATTGTGTGGGACACAAAGAAACATTTTAAGTTTGATTCAGACAGAAAGCTAAATCCTTGATTAAAAATTTGAAGCAAATTTCTTGACGTGGTTACCGACTGAAAAATAGAAAAGACCACAGTGTATCTGCTATTTTTCTTATTTATTCAATAGACCATTTTACAGTTGTCTGCTCAGTGACCTGGCCTTTGTATGGCAGCGAGGCTAGAGTTGACCTTGTTTTGATACAGACCTCACTGCTTTTGGTGTGTAAAACAAGTTGTTCTGATGCTAACTAGGTGCAGTTACATGACAAAAGCAGTGAGGTCTGTATCAAAACAAGGTCAACTCTAGCCTCGCTGCCATACAAAGGCCAGGTCACTGAGCAGACAACTGTAAAATGGTCTATTTTCAGCAATAGAAATTAGATCAGTCTTTCCTCACGCGGAGCTTATGATTAGTTGATTACAATGACTGGAAAAAAAATTGGGGGGCCGTGCTCGTTGGTGAGCTAGAGCCATTTTTCAACTGAAAGAGCTTAACATCAAGGCAAATCCGTCATGTTTTCAATATGCGCGTGCACGAGCGCGCGCTAATGACGCCATAAATTATGCGCAATAAGGATGCGCAATGCAAATTTGAGGAATAACCTCAAGGTCATTCCACTGAAATAGAACCTGCACTGAGATTTTTGTGAAACTTTGCCTATTGATTGTTCATATTATGGGAACTTAAATTCTGAAATAAAAATGAGGGATCCCCATGTTCGTTTAGGAGCAACAGCACCTTGTTTATACCCATATAAATCCTTATAATAACACCATAATTGTACTCACGATTGCTTGCTAAATTCACGTTTCCGACGATTGCTTTTTGTTCTACACTGAGAATTGGTCCATATTTATTTTACAGAGAGAAATTTATTACTCGATTCAAAACAACAGAAAAAAATGATAGGTCACCATACTCGTTTGGGAGAAAATGACGATTTACCTCTATGGCGAGGTCCAGCTGTAAACAAAAAACCGCCATTTTCTAATGCGCGCGCGCTAATCACGCATGAAATTATGCGCAGTAAGGATGCGCAATGCAATACTGGGGAATGACCTTAAAACACAGAGAGAAAAACTTTGTAATGATGACGTCAATCGTGCGTCTCTCGTCTAATAGATCATAGGCGAGAACCAATCAAAATGCTAGAATAACTTGGGTTATTATATATAGACAAGGAGATTTGATAACTCAACCAACAAAATCGAAAATTCTATTCGAGTTGATTAAAGAAAAAGCGTCATCGTAATTTCGCTGATTATTTCTGCTGTATTCACACATTTTCAGCTGAGCTTTTAATATGTTCTCAAACGTTTATTAACCTTAAACATATTTAAAAACTAGGGATACATATATGAGTTCGATGTGCGTTTTCACACGAAAGTGGGGAAGTCCAATTTGTCATGTTTTACTGACTGTACAAAACACGAATCGGCGGGCGATCTTATTCGTCGAAAACAGACAATTTATTGGATTTTTATAATAATAATAATAGTAATAATAATAATAATAGATTTGTATAGCGCCATATCCACAAACGAAACTGAGCAGCATCTACAGACATAAACTTTATTGTCACTTATTGGGCCTTGATGAAACATCGAGTGTTGCTTACAATTCAGGCGAAACTCAAACTTGCGATTATTCTTTTTTTACTGTTCGATAGAGATAGACTCTGGCGAAATCCTCGCAATCGTGTGGCAAGAGGAGGGAAACTTTGAAGCCCTGAAACGCTGCTATATCCAAATATATCCAACTAGTTTTTTGCTGTGTTTTGGAAAGCTGTTAATCTTCAACATATATGAAACTTAGAGTGGAGTAACGTGGGGCTCTTGTAGAAAGAAGCAGCGGAACACAACTTGGTCAGTGATATAATAAAGCGGCACATAACTAACTGAAATTCGACACTGTCTTACTTCACTCAAACTGGAGCAGCTTACGACGACAATACTGAGGTAAAATTCCAACAGACATGAACGTATATATTGAGTTGTGGGCCAAAAGCATCAAAAATTTTGGGAATTTCCGACGCCATTTCCCCGCGCTACATGTATCCGCAAAAATCCTCGCAGCATGTACGCGCGTGTGCCGCACGGGATGGCGCAACTTGTTGTAAAACTAGAAAAATTGTCCCATATCATAGACAGCCCCAATACTAGAAGGGCGGAAAAAGGCCGGTTACGTATAAGCGCCCTGATACTGGAAATGGCGCGCGCTTACGGTCTCCGTCCCCGATTATGGCTCCTGCTTTTATGTAAATTTAGCACTGCTAGCATACTCTGGCTTTTCTGACCTTCACGTAATTTCGTTTGGAATATACTTCTTTTTACTTGTTCTGATTCTAAAACTTCAGTTACTGTTGTCTCCTGGTCCTCCGGGGTCGGTGTAATGTTTCATGGTCTTGGGCCCCGCGCACGGCTCGGTAGTGAGCTGATTGAGCTCTAAGATCTCAGATGGCGTCCTCGTCGTCGATCTGGGCATTTTTCAAGTTCAGATAGTTCAGCAGCTTGCAATTTTCTTGTGTCAGGCACAAAGAAATAAATTTGCATAAATTAGATAGCCCTAAGCTTGCTCTACAAAATGATACCATTTTTCTTAATTATGACGTCATATGACGTCAAATAACGTCATTTAACACGCCATCTTGGATCGGCCATCTTGGATTTCACTAATTTCTTAAAAGGTTAAGAAATAAGGGAAATTAATACAAAATCAATCCAGGATGCTTAGAAATGCAGAAAACGGCGGTTCCAAACGAGGTTACTCCTTGTTTTGCCTTATTCGCCAAGTCGCATAATTTTGACGCGAGGAGCATAATTTAGAGAAACAAGCATAATTCGGGAATAATCTCCAAACATTTTGAGCAGTGCTAGGAGCATAATATGCCAGTTTTACGAGCACCATCGACAAAAACCTGACAGAGACCTCCGTAGCTCTTTCGTGCTGAGTGCCTTCACTGTGTAAGCTAGCGGTTCGAATCGAGGCTACCTCCTCCTCGACCTAGAAACCTTTGCGGAGGAGAGAGATCGTGGAAGCAAATACAAATGTATCCAACAACATGATATTATTTTTAAAAAATAATTATCGACGTTGATAAATGAATATGCCATTCTAGATAAATAGTGCCCGCGCAATAAGGATGTAACATGATAAGTTAATAAAGATGGTGAATTTTAAGCTCGGTACTGAAATGTGAAGGACACCCGTCATATATGAACTCAGTTAAATGAATTCTATTAGATCAGTGGATAGAGCGCCCGCCCGGTGTTCGGAAGGCCATAGGTTCGATTCCTGTCGGGGAAGCAGAATTTTTCTTTTTCCCACGCTCGTGTCATGTTGATTAATTCACCTTCACAAGGATGTAACATGTGACGAGTTTTGGCCAATGACGACAAAGGAAACTTTAGTAGTGCATTGTAACGATTGATCAGCCTGCGTGCAGGCTCACTTGAGTCGCGCGCGAGCGGCAAAGAGCAAAGCAATCCAGCGGTTAGGAGTCTGGTGAAGAGGTGCCAAGAAAGTTTCACTTCCTCGTCTCGCGGCTTCGCCGCTCGATTTCGCGCTCGCGGTTACGCCGCGCGCGCTTGTGCTCCAACGTGAGCCTGCTCGCAGGCTAACGATTGATAAGTCCACTCGAAGAGTTTACGGCGTGATTAGTTTCGAACAATAATGTAACAGAATGATATTTACGTCACCTAAAAATACAATACTTGACAAAAAGAACAGACAGTGCTTATGCGAAGATCATTTCAGAGGAAGTTATTTCTCGCTAACTATCCTCGCGTTTTTATTTTGGCTTACACAGAACTGCGTCGCCAAATTCACCAGCTTTCTACACAGTTGTGTCGTTATGAAAATCAATATGAAACGTTCGTATTCCGGAAATCTAGGCGTGGAAGCGAATGGTATGTACTGATTCCCTTGGAAAATTACGACAAGTCCGAAATTATTGAATTTAGTTCAAACCATTCATTTCAACCGAAAAGTGTCGAGACCAAATTGAATGGAATGGAAACTCTTGGAAAAATATTATCAAAACCGTACGTATACATAACGACGTCGTCTTCTCTTTCAAAAATTTCGAAAACGTTTTCTGTATCGACGCACTGGTCAGGCAGAAAATGCTGTTCCATTTGCTACTTGAGAGTTGAAAATTTAAACTGAACAGTTTTACTGAATGAAAAAGGCCTTCAAACAGTGTCATTATTCTAGTTAGTCACATAATCATTGGTGCATAGTATTAAATCCTGACAGTGAAGCACCAGTTCTGAAATTTACATCATTTTTACCAAACAACAAGCTAATCATTTTGTTTGGAGGCCAAATTACCACGCCCCTTTGCCAGACCCTTCCATTAGTAAACAATAACGTTACCATTAGCACTTCAGACAAACAATGCCAACCAAATAGCACGTCAATCACTATGATCAATGAACCACACACAATACAAACGTGAGTGGCAGAGCTAGGAGGTATTTTTAATAATGAATTTAGTGAGCAAATTACGCATCTAAAGATACATAGCTTATCATACAACCTGCCAGGCACAACAGTCACTGACGAATTCTTTCAAAATATTTCTTCCCGATAATTCCAATTTGAATGTCTTATGCTTCCTCGAGTCCAAATTTTTAAAAGAGAACTGAACCTAGTGATGTGGACAAACCCTTTAAACGGAAGTCAATACTGTTTTCTACTTGTTGTCATTAGCGCCTTCCAATAAACGAAAAAGCCAAACGCAAGCCATGGGGTGCTAATTACAAATAATTAGCTCATAGTAATAACGAGAACATGGAAATATCCCAGAATTTGGTTTACGATGGGGGATAATAATCTCTCATATTTTAGTCGCTTGGATCCAAACAATACAACCTCCATTTGCTGCCAGTTAAGTAATGTGATGCTTGCGTTTTAAGACCCAACGAAAATGAGGCGTTTGATTGTTTCTTCCATACCATTGCATTATTAGTCAATTACGCAAAAACACGCGTGCTCTGAACCAATATCACAGCTTGTTCACTTGTGCCAAATTCATTTGTGCTCTAGCGTGCTGCAGGTAATCGTCAAGCGGCGTTGATGTTGACAGTTTTAAAATCAGAGGATTCTATCACCTCCAGGTTTAAGCCAATGGATAGCAGATTCTCGCCTGTGAATATGGCCTCCTCGAGGTTTTATCTTCCAAGTTCACCTACTGTGCCAGTGTTCCCGTGTTCGCCTTATTATGGTGGATATGTCAGACCAGAGATGTCGTTCCTTCATCAGGGTAAAGATATTACAGTATTGCCTAGTTATACGAGTCACTGTTACCACTCAGCTTTACAAGCCATTCCGTACCATGCCATCGATGAAGAAAAACCAACTCAGTCCTACATTGGTCTCATTGGCAAGGCAATTCTAAGCTCTCCACAACAGAAACTTGTGCTAGGCGACATCTACAGCTACATACTGACAAGTTACCCTTACTTCAGGAATAAAGGACCAGGATGGCGGAACTCAATACGCCACAACTTATCGTTGAATGATTGCTTTGTGAAAATGGGTCGTTCACCTAACGGCAAGGGACACTTCTGGGCAATCAACCCGATAAACTACGATGACTTCAGTCGGGGCGAGTACAAGAGAAAGAGAGCTCCGAGAAGAAATCGGGAAAGAAAACAGGACCAATTGACGACGAGCGAAAGGTTTACAACGCATGAGATTCCCTTTAACACTAACACTATTCCACGTGGATCAGAAAAAAGAGGTTTTCACATCGAAACACTTTTGTCCAACAAATGGGAGGAGGTAAATAGCAGTGAAGCCCACAACACCATGTCGGCATTTACTGTTGTGTCCCCGGGAATGGTGTGTACTGCTCAACAACTGCGTCAAAGTAGTTTACATGGACATTTGTCAGAGACAAATGGACAACCATCAATTAGGTAGTTTGTGCGCTACATGTTATAAACATTATGGTGTTAGCTGTTGACAAGCTGTGGTTCTTCACAGAAGTAACATATTTGCTGAATGTTTTTGCACCATAATTCATCATCTGTTTTTCATTGAAAAGAAAATATGTTTGGTTATTAAAGATATAATTAATTTAGATAAATAACTTTGTACATATTAAACATCGAATAAACACAGATAAGAAGTCATCATCATTAACATTTTTCGTCCACTGACTGTCAAATGGTATCTTATCAGAATGGAACATGTCTCTGTAACTGTTAAGTGAAGCTAAGGGAGTTGCATTGCGAAAACAAATACAGCTAACAAGCGTAAAAAGCGCAGGGAAAAACATCATCACTGTCATATTGAGTGAGTTGTGTTTCATCTCAGTAATTTAATGTATTGAGTAAAAAGGTAATCAAAATTCGGCGTTAACGACCGCCACCTCCACTCGGTTCTATTAACATGCAAATAGAAATTTCTAGAACAATAAAGCAAACAAATAAGCAAACTTGGCTATTGTGATTGCATTTCCTAAATTTTAATTAACAAAAATTAGAAGTAGGAAGCTTTTAAACATTGTAGAAAATGTTTGTATTCACCCACATGCAAATCAATGGTTCCACTGATCTTCAAATTAAAATTGGGCTCACTGCATCACTCTATACATTCCAGTCAGGATTAAAATTCCATTTTCTTTAGGCAAGAAGTGATTTACTTCTACGCCCACATCTTTTGACTCAATGAAAGAACAAAGCAATATGAATTAAAACGCGCAAATGTTGTAAAAGGATATCATCGATTATTTTAACTTTGGTTGAAACTGACTATGCTTCGAAATAAAAACGCCGAGAAGTTAGTGATCATAGGTTTGAATTAAGGCGTGCCTATACAGAATGAATGTATCAGCTAATTATTGAAAATTACCATGTCATAAAGGTAAAGTTTATAAATATGAGGTCGAGAGCTTCTAAACACTCGGCACTCAATTTGGATCCCCGTCTTGTTGCTGTTTACTTTCAACGTATTTTTCCTTGAGCAGCATAATGTTTAACCCAAAGTGAATTAAGTCGGTGATAGGCTGAGATTTAAAGCGTTATACGGTCTGTACGGGCTCGGCATTTTTTAGTCGTGTCGTGACGTCCAAACTAGCTCCCTGAACTCATAAAGCGTGGATAAACAAAACATTTTATTCTCAAGAAATACTTAAATCAGATTATATGGACTGAGTAACCCAGATCATCTTAAAAACAGCGCAGCATTCCAATTCAGTACATACATACGCTTGGTGAAGTGAGGGCGGCAATTCTAAATGAGCCGCAATAGGCACTATATCTACCAATCAAATCTTTTTACATTGTGGTCGAAAAAACAAAGTCAGTTTTTTTCGAATAAAACCAATATGATCAGTATATCCGCCGTGGCACATATTGTATTCAGAGTTTTCTTGAACCAGCATTTTTGTTTCTTACGTTCTCAGTACGATATAAACGGTTCCAGTGCATCGCTTATTTATCATTTTAGAATTGTGAAGTAATCCACGATTTACCTCAAACAAAACTATCGTTAGTTACATAGAAAAGAATTAAACCAATTAACAAAACGATAAAGCAACCAAAATTAAAAATTTTTCGCCACGGCGCAACTTTAATAACAGAAGCCGTCACCAAAGGGTATTAACTGATGTATGAATTGGTCCGAGGACGTGGACTCAACATCAGTATTATTGGTCTTGTCGTCTCGTTACCGTTCAAATTCATTCAGTGCTGTTTTTTTTTTTTTTTTTCCTGGTTATTTTTTCAGCTTCACGATTAACTACAAAACTATACGATGCAAATAAAGATGGAAAAAGAAGAATATTGACGGTACTTTACATTTGTGATCGCAGAAGCGGTGTTATGTAATGCCAAATTTCTAGTGGTAAATTAACAAAAAACACTTCACTAAACTTCATACGATTTATAGAACCCTTGAGTTGGCCTGTTTACCTGCCAGCATTCTTTAAATTCTCGCCTAGTATTAGTCAAATCCAAGTGCTTATCAATTTTTTATCTATTCTCATCTTCAGAGAGTATTTACATCTGAAACGTCGTTAACACTGAATGATGGTAACTTTTCGATGAAACAGAACACAATTTACAGCCGGTGGTTTCTGCG
The DNA here is from genome assembly GCF_964199315.1 of Orbicella franksi. Taxonomy (NCBI): domain Eukaryota; kingdom Metazoa; phylum Cnidaria; class Anthozoa; order Scleractinia; family Merulinidae; genus Orbicella; species Orbicella franksi. The sequence goes on from NC_138147.1 coordinate 19,783,996, forward strand.
CCACTGAGATAAATTAAGCTTTTATTGAATGCTCATTTTATTGTCTCTTTCTCTTTTCACTAGAAATATCCTAATACTTATTATAGGCAGCATTTATCTACCGGCTCCTAACCTATATAATTTTGTAAACGTCTGTCTTCTTGGCTCTCCTTACTCCGAGGATGAGCACAATTCCTACCGGGAGTATTTTGCTTTACAACAATAGTTTCCGTTGCCCAGCGTCTCCAAACAACGAAGACCTACACAATACCTCCAAAGCTTGGTAAAAGTGCTCTTGTTTTGCAGACAAATAATTCTATAATAGTTTGTCTTCTGTTATCATCCTGTTGGTTTTACTTCTTTGGTACTTCTTTCCAGTGTCAGACAAAAGTTTTTCTATGTGGAAACCTCTTTTTTCCAGTCCAATATGATTGCCAGCGGTGTAAAGGTTCATTTTGTCCTGTGTTGTAAACTTGCTATCATGTTCGTTTGTCTTCATAAAACCTTTTGCGTTTGTAGAAAATTCTCGATTTCTTCTTGGAGCTCTCTTTCTCTTGTATTCGCCCCGACTGAAGTCGTCGTAGTTCATCGGGTTGATTGCCCAGAAGTGTCCCTTGCCGTTAGGTGAACGACCCATTTTCACAAAGCAATCATTCAACGATAAGTTGTGGCGTATTGAGTTCCGCCATCCTGGTCCTTTATTCCTGAAGTAAGGGTAATTTGTCAGTATGTAGCTGTAGATGTCGCCTAGCACAAGTTTCTGTTGTGGAGAGCTTAGAATTGCCTTGCCAATGAGACCAATGTAGGACTGAGTTGGTTTTTCTTCATCGATGGCATGGTACGGAATGGCTTGTAAGGCTGGGTGGTAACAGTGACTCATATAACCAGGCAATACTCTAATATCCTTACCCTGACGAGGGAACGACATCTCTGGTCTGACATATCCACCATAATAAGGCGAGCATGGGAACACTGGCACAGTAGGTGAACTTGGAAGATAAAACCTCGAGGAGGCCATATTCACAGGCAGGAATCTACTTTCCATTGGCTCAACTCTGGAGGTGACAGAATCTTCTGATTTTAAAACTAACACACTGGAAAATGAATGAGCTTGGCACAATTGAACAAGCTGTGATATTGGTTTGAGACACGCACGTTTTGCGTAACTGATCAATTATGCTATTGTTTCTTATAGCGGAAATGGTTCCAAGTTTACTGTCAAATGTTCTTGATATTTATTACTAATTTAACAGGTATATGTAGATTATCAACATTCTCTCATTTCTCAGGCTATTGATCGGTTAGAAAACATTTTTTTAAAACCAAATCTGTAGCTTATTACTGAATAGAGATTCACGATTGTGATTTATACTTTTAGTCTTTTTTTTTATTACTATAAGGTTATTATTTGTAATTAGCACTCCACGCCTTGTGTTTGGCTTTTCTTTCGAAGTTGTTTGTTGGGAGGTGCTAATGACAACGCTTTAAAGAAGCTTTTACTTCAAAAGGATATTCAATTCATTTTACTTCAATCCCTTGAGACACCATTGACTGTGCCTTTTACAAATCAAAGCCAAACTTCAATCTTCACAACAAATCTCATTTGCATTCTGCGTCAAGTTGTGCGGCAGATAACTCTGCTTTATCGCAAACTTACAACAAGCACCAAGCAAACGAGTTCAAATTACCGTTCACTTTGCTGTTGACGAGGCGTTTGTTTAGCATTGTTTGTCTCAAGTGCTAATGGTAACGTTATTGTTTACTAATGGTAGGGTCTGACGAAGGGGCGTGATTATTCCAACTCAAAACAAAACAATTACTGAGCTGTTTGGTCACTTTTAGAGTTGCTTTGTACGTTTCATTCAAGACAGAGAATGAGGGAAGCAAACCGAAAAAAAAGTGCCAGAATCACTGACGAACAGTGACCAAAGCAGAAAGAAACGGCGATTTTAACATTGAAAATGTACTTTTTATCTTTGATTTAATATCTTATAAACACTTTTATGGAAATTCTGTCTATTGCGGTTGCATGTACCTGAATATAAAAACGGTTTTTTCAATATCCAGACACTTTACTCTCCACTGTGCACTTGCGTTGCGGACACTCCAGCATGTGGAGAGCAATTCAGGTTTACCTTTTACCACTTATGTTTACTGAAGATAGAAGAAAAAACAAAGTTTTATTTTCTATATATCCGCTTATATTTCATTTGCCGATATACATTTGTTCCATCTTTGCTAACATTGTATTGCCAGTAGTCAATATTGAGTTCACACGCTAACGCTTTGTTTGTGTTTTCCACTTGATGCCCATTTGCCACACGACATATCCCAAAAAGCTATTTGAGAACCAATGTTTATAACATAACGATATTAAGCGTCGAGTATATCTTAAGTTAAAGATCAACAGCATTATTTCTCACGATAGTCAGAAATGTGTTACTATTTAAAAGCTCTTTATACACCGGTATGTTTTCAAGCATCTATACTGATCTCCAAAATGATTTTATTATCAGTGCTAACGTCGTGAACTAACACGGTGGACTTGGTTTCAAAAGTCGGCAGTTTTCATTATAGATATATAAAAAAACACGTGTTTTTATGCTGTTAAAGTAAAGATTCTTTATTAGGCCAAACGGTTACTATGGCATGCTGTGTCGTCTTTGTGTAGTCATTAATTTCATCAAAAAATCGCCAATGAGCTTTGCATCTCGACTATAGCGAACTTGGTCGGTGCCTAAACTATAGTTCGTTTTCGTCTATATCGCGTTCTGCCGTTACAAGTAGAGAAATTGTCGGTTTGAGAAACATTTTTGTCACCGACTTCGTTACTCGGATTTACACCGCAATGAATAGAAGACGTGTGAAAATGTCTCGGAACACCTCACAAGCTTTGCCTGGCCGATAATAACTGTTACTGGCTCGTTCATATTTACTTCCCCGATTATTTGTTTTATCCTTAAAGCCTATGCACTAAACGAAAGGCAGTCCCTAAAACAGGTTATTTACTTTGCATACAGGCGGATCGTAATATTTCTTGTGAAGGCAACGTTTGTTGGAGCTTTTTAACCTTACTGTCATCATTGGTAGAATAAAAACCTGGAAAAACGATAAATTGTAACATTCTCTCCTTGTAACGTCTAAGCAAGCAGACATGTTTCTGCAAAGATCGACTAGGCTGGGACTCTGTTTGCAGAGTACTTGATAAGATCGACTAGGAATCCATCACGGCTGGGACTGTGTTTGCAGGGTACTTGGACTCCCTGCTGGGACTGTGTTCGCAGGGTAGTCGACTGATAAGATCGACCAGGATTCCCGGCTAGGACTGTGCTCACAGGGTACTTGATGTTATCGACTAGGAATCCCTCCCGGCTGGGACTGTGCTCGCAGAGTCAATCTATAAGATCAACTTGTACTCCTCCCCGGCTGGGACAGTGTTTCTGGGACTGTGTTCTGGGACTGCGTTCGCAGGGTACTTGATAAGTCACTTTGTTGTTTTTCGCGCTTTACATTAACTTCACTTTTGAGAATGCGGCAGCCATCAACATTGGCAACTTGAAAAAGTACAAATAACAAACATATTGATCTCGAGCCTCTCTATTGTGGAAGCGGAGAGGAATGACATTAAAAAATCTTATATCGGCATTGTGATGACTCCGAGGACCCTGTGGGGCAATTTGGGGGCATTTCAGCATTCACGGGCCAGTGATAACACTTCGTTCCTTTATGATTCAACTCCTTGCAAACATTTGGCATTAAGTCACATCTAAACGCAGGTTTATTTGTTTGGTTTAGCTCATCAAGTGAGATGTAAATTCGCATTGAATACTGAGAGAGGAAGAGAGGTGAAAGTCGTTAACACTACATTTTGATTACGTTCTCTTAAAACTACAATCACTGAAATTGAATGCAAGTTAGATCTTTACTTGTGTATTTGAGTTCTATTCCCACAGACCTATATATCTTACTGCGCTATTTTCTTCAGAACGTCCTTCACCTGCGAGCTAGCTCTACAGTTTCAACTAGAAGGAGAATCGATTAAACATTTAATCTACCTAAGTCTTTCTGTTTAACTTCTCGAATTATTTTCTGGAATTAAGCATATTACATAGTCACTTATATTCCTCTTTGAACAACGCCATAAAACTTGTTTTATTTGCTATTAACTTAGATCAGTTCAAAAAAAGTCCTTTTTACACCTGTTGACCTACAACTGATGCTCAACATAGCAATTCTACCCCTGTGTTTCATATTTTGTGTTTATCTATCGATATATATTGTTAGTACAGCACCATCTACATGGAAATGTTAACTTCTGAATTATAAACCGCTGGAGTCCAGATCAAGACTGGTTTTAAACTACTTTGACGCTGTTTTCTACGGAAGTTGACGATCGATCCCTAAGACACAACAGCAAATGCAGACGTGGTGACGTGGCTTCCACTGTTCTCCTCTTTCCCTGAGTTGGACAAAAGAGTTTCTATGTGAAAACCTCTTTTTTCAGTTACATTTGGACTGCAGTCCATGGTGTAACAGTGCATTTCACGTACTGTACACTTGCCAACATCATTCGACGTCACCATCTCATCCCATTTTGTCGCAGTTTGTCTCTTTGCACATCTTTCTGTTTCGGAACGCTTTTGATTTCTTCTCGGAGCTCTTTTTCTCTTGTACTCGCCCCGACTGAAGTCGTCGTAGTTTATCGGGTTGATTGCCCAGAAGTGTCCCTTGCCGTTAGGTGAACGACCCATTTTCACAAAGCAATCATTCAACGATAAGTTGTGGCGTACTGAATTCCGCCATCCTGGTCCTTTATTCCTGAAGTAAGGGTAATTTGTCAGTATGTAGCTGTAGATGTCGCCTAGCACAAGTTTCTGTTGTGGAGAGCTTAGAATTGCCTTGCCAATGAGACCAATGTAGGACTGAGTTGGTTTTTCTTCATCTATGGCATGGTACGGAATGGCTTGTAAGGCTGGGTGGTAACAGTGACTCATATAACCAGGCAATACTCTAATATCTTTACCTTGATGAGGGAACAACATCTCTGGTCTGACATACCCACCATAATGAGGCGAGCATGGGAACACTGGCACAGTAGGTGAACTTGGAAGATAAAACCTCGAGGAGGCCATATTCACAGGCGGGAACAGTCTGCTTTCCATTGGCTCAACTCTGGAGGTGACAGAATCTTCTGATTTTAAAACTAACACACTGGAATGTGAATGAGCTTGGCACAAGTGAACAAGCTGTGATATTGGCTTGAAACAGGCATGTTTTACGTAATTGATTAATGATGCTTTGTACCTCCAAACAATCAAAAACCTTTAAAATATTGGATCTTACACGGAGATCTTTCATCTGGTGGCAGTAAATATACATTTACATCTCTTGACAAACATATTAACAACCATCTATTAAAAATGAATCGAAGACATTCATTTCACTAAATACTTTTTCCATACGTAATGGTTTTCAATATATGGGTGGCTGATGAATGTTCATTGGAAATTTTCTATTCATTTCAATTATCACCCTCGTCTTTTATTTAGCATATCTTTATATAATGTTTATCATAACTCAAACAAGTTGTCCTACTTATTTTAAAAGGAAGTTAACTCCATTCTCCTTCAGTTCATTTCGTTTTAATCCCCGAGGACGACACTTTCTGTGGTCTATAAACGAATAATTGTCCTCAAACAACATAAAAACGAGCTGTAAGTCCAACTTTGCTTGACACTTGGACAACATAACTGTTCGTGATTTCTGTGCCAGGATTTCTTAATCTAGGTTTGCGGTGACGCAAACCTGGGGCACTCCTCAGAAGGCAGTTGTATTTGTCAATGAAAGAGTTAACTGATACTTATCCGCCCACATATTTGTTGCCTATTGTTGCCTAACGTGCTGATGCTGACGTTATTGTTTATCAAATACAAAGGGGCGTGATTATTCGGACTCAAAACAAAATAATTACTTACTTGTTTGCGAAATCTTTTGAGTCCATGACAGAAGTTGTTTTCTTTCTCAGTCCAAAAAGGACTACAAATGCCTTGGTTACTCGGTCCGGTCTTTTCGCGGAGACAAATATCTTGGAACGATGTTCACTTTTGATATACACTAGTCATGAAAATACGGACTAGCCTTACTTCAAGGTGTCCCTCTTTTCTGATTTTTATCAGAATGATCGGTAAATTACTGTATTTTTTGTCTCTTCATGCTATTCACGTGCTCCTTGATGAAATAAACAGTCCAACTGGTAGGAAATGAAATGGAACAGTCCTTTGTACTGGAAGGTTGTCGAATGGTACACACTGATATCATCTCATTTTACTCGCTGTATCGTTTTATTTGTCGGAACTGAATTCCACGCAAAAGAAAGCGTTACTTTCGTCAGGAGTTCCTTAAATGATTTGTAGATTCAAAAATTGATTCAGAGATTAAAAACGTCCTGGTGTTTTTCTCCTCCCCTGTTTACGCCTGCCAACAGGCTGCAAAACAGATTATGGATCAGTAATCTAGGCAAAAATTCAATAGGCCACTTTCGTATTCTCGGTATGACTCTCGGTATTGGACTGGAACTAGCCTGGAATGGAGGCTCATGCGGGGGAATATCACAAAAAAGAGATGCAAGTCATTTGCATTCGAAGAGACTCCCAGCATTAGCCTCAGTTGCCAGCTAGTTCCATTCCAATACCGGGAAAACGAAAATGGTCTATTGCAAGCACACGGCCATATTACCTAGTGACCTAAGCAAGAAGCAGAAAAGACCGTGGTGTGTGATGGTCCAAGAAAACAACTCCCTCTGCCCCCCTCCCCGCCTCACCACCCCCACCCCCCCTCACCACCCCCACCCCCCCCTCAACCCCTTCCCTAGAAGGGACATTTTTTAATTCCACATAACAGTGCTTATTTTAATAATAAAACAATTAAAATATCGCCCAGAATGCTGATTCACCTGTGTGACTGCACAAGGAGACTATTGGGCTCTGCGAGCAAAACACTTATCACCTTATCGCAACTCAAGACACAATTCAGATTTGATTTTATTAAGGAACTTAACATCTTATACGCATATCTTTGATGCTTAAGGGAAATTACAGTAACTAGATCTCCAAAACCTGTCTTTAAATTTGTCCATTATAAACCTTTCGTCTGTTGTTTTTTTTTGTTGTTGTTGTTTTTGTAGGATGTTGTTGTCACTTGTCGTCTATTTGTGTAAGTAGGCGAGCTGAAAGTTATGAAGCCTCTTCTTCATGGCGTTTTGACAAGAGATTTCGTTTCAAATAAAATGTTGAATTTTTTTTACATTGGAGAATATAAAAGCCTCTATTCATTTACTTTGCAATTTATTTCCAGTTTTGTTTCTTAAACCAACTGGTTCTGGAATACATTTCCAGTCAATATTATATTTTTACTATCGATGTTTGTATATCAGCCTTCATTTCTCTTTCCATCTGCCAGCTTGCACTTCAGCTTCCGGGGGATCACTGGAAGGAGTTACGGCCTGTAATCTTTTTAATTCGCTTTGCATTGCTATTAACCGTGTGGAGCTACTACCAACCTGAGGAAAAGAAACAAAAAACATTGGCCAATGCGGTTATTGTTGCTAAAAATAATACACTGATTCCAACTTACGGGCTGTGATAAATCTCCCTCCGTTTTCGCGTTTTTCTCTTTCTTTCTCACATTTACAAAATGAAAAATACTAATCAGACTACTTTCCATGGAAAATTTAACAAATTGACGTCAGTTTTGTCTGTCCTGTTATTGAACATGAATTTCGTCATAGCATTGTCAAAGTTGTTGTGGATCCACGAGGCGATAGCCGATAACGTTAGATGGATAAAAGAAGGGTTAAGATAAGCCGCACTTGTGGCCTTCCCGATACGGTAACTGCTCCATCTCATACATCATAGAGCCACTTGTTTACGTACACCTACCTTTAATTTCTTTTTAACAAGGGGAAGAACCGTTTCCAACACAAATGAAGCATTTTTCAGGATGAAGTCATGCTTTAAGAAAAACAAAAGATACTAACGTTTATTAAAAGATTTATTGTCTTGAAGGTCAAAATAAATATTAACAGGATGAAGTGAATCACAGTAATTACAGCATGTACCTTAAACAATAATAAGTAAAAAAAAAAATACCAATTTCTCCACAGTCTTGGGTTGTCTTAAAAGCGCGGTTCCTGCGCGCCGAAGGCCCGCGAGCGTAGCCCCATACCTAAGGAAATTTGGTAACTCTTCGAGCTAAAAGAGCTTGGCTGTCACGTGACTCTCCGCACTTTCGCGCGTACACACGACACTTGCAAAAACTTATTAGCTTTCAAGGTCTTGTTTTCTTTCATAACAGAAAAAAATTCCTCTTTTGGCCTTGAAATGGAAAGAGAAAACGCCAAGCAACGTTTACGAGGCACCAAAGTGGAAAATCAATCTTGTTGGCTAAGAATACCAGGAGAATTTTTCTTTCCTTCGATGGCCGCGAAGACATGACGATCAATGCCCTTTCAACTGCGTTTTGAATAGAGATGGCCGTTTTAATGCAGCTTTTACGACTTCAAAAAGATGGTAATTTACAGTTGTCAAAGACTGGTAAAGTAACAGCCGATAAAATGACTGCAAAGCCATCGGCAAAATAATTACAGTCAATCATAAACGAATTGTGGACCATTCTTTCTTCCTTTGGCCAGCTTTCGTTGAGAATTTTAAGCTTTAAAAGCGAACACGATTTGCTATTTGACACTCGCACGTGGTAATTTGCATGATGTATTGACATAAATTTCCTCCTTTTGTATGTTGAATTCACTCGGTTGAGTGGTTATTTTGGATCGGGACCTTTCTGTAGATCACCTACGGGTGAGAAAGCTTCCCGTTAAAATATCATTATTATTAAATCCTAATTGGGAAATTTCTTTAAAGGTTACTATTTCGAGTAAATGATAAGTATTTTATGAGAGTTCCGCTTTTAGCCTGGGATAAATCAACAAGATATCAGAATTACATGTGATCACATGTATATTTTAGCTGCGGGAGAAGGATTTAAAGAATTGAGAGATCACCACAGTTATGAACGCAACCTAGGCAGTTGCGAAAATAATGCCTGGAAAAAATTCAGGCTCTCCAATACCGGTGCGGTGTTCTACGAACTGAGCTATCAAGCTAACGGGGAGCAGTGGTCAATTTAAATACATTGATTCAGCTAAGTGGGTGAATACGAAAAAACACAAACAGCAGAGTTCCACTGCATACCTGGTTCACATAACGACCAGACTTGAGGATGGCCTCAAACAGGACAACTTGGTTTTCAAATAAATCTCCGATACAATCCACAAACACCGGCTGAAGCTGAAAATTAGAAGAACGCTTTAATTCCAAAAAAGAAAAAAACATTGTGAAATAACTAAGACACCCATAAGTCAGCATCGTGGAATAAACTACTTTAAAGGAATGGTTTGACGACTCGGACATGTGTAAGCTATAACGTTAGTCCATTTGATTCCATTATTTACGAAGAAATCGAAAGTGAACTGATGCGTTTTATGGAAAATTTCCTTTAAAAAAATTAGAGATCAGTCGTGCAACAAGCCCAGTGCTTTACCTGTGGTGTATTGACACTTAATCCATCTGCTAGGAAACCTAACACTCCTTTAATAAAGGTGACGGTAGCACCGCTCAGATCCACTTTGTTTCCACCTGCGGGGTGAACACATAACACTCCACTCAGCTAGAGAATCAGTTTCTACCAATAGGCTACCCAAATATGGTCGGGGTTCCTCACTAGGAAATGAATTATTAACATTTCCTTACAGTCACAGAGGGAAAAACATAGCTTGCAGTACAAAATGAAATGAGTGACTGCATTCGCCTCTGTTACCCCGAGTGCTTCACGAGCCTTCAACTATCCACAAAATCTTATGTTAGAATTTTGACTCCATCCAGCCAGTCTTGCCCTGGTAACAATCTCATAGCTTCCGAGTTCCTCATGCACTGCAGCTCAGTTCGTACATGTAGTCACCTATTACGAATTCTAAGTTAAAGTTCTTTTCTCTGTAGCCACTTACCAACAATAAGATCGTTGAAATTCTCAACACCGAGGCTTTCCATTTCCCCACACAAGGTTCCCAGTTGATCTGTTTGACCCTCGAAGTCCATGGGTTTCCAGTTAGCTTCCTGTATAAGAAGAAACCCATGAACTATATCATTGCTGCTTCATGAGACATTACTCAAACCTGACTTGATTTGGCGTTTAGTTTCCTTTAAATAAACCTACATTGTAGGTCCAGATCTCCATAGCACAGTGGGGCTACGGCAAAAAGGCTTGTTGTTACTCTGGCGACTTTTAAGTAAGCTTAGAAAGTTTTAGTTCTAGTCAGGTACGGTAACTTCAATAAACGTCTTTACCCTGAGAAGACAGATGATCTTTTAGAAACTAATATTATGAAAAAAAAATGTTCGCACAAAAAGCTAGGAACCACATAACAGTAAGTTATCTCACGCTTGGATTCACTGTCATATCAGACTGCGGATAAAGTGATATCTACCGTAACTCTGTGCCTTGCAAACTTCACCATCTGGTCCCTGGTGTCCAGGAGTGCTTCTACGATGTCTCTGAGAAGCATCTGCTGCATTGAGAAAGTCAAGTCCAGGCCTATCTCGTGCAGCTGAAGCATAAGATAATATTACTTTAATATTTTCATTATTGTAATTTCTTATTTTGAACAAGAGTGAGTGCAAATAAAGATTGATTGATTGGATAACAACAACGCGATTAGTGACAAGTAAGTCAGTAGCAAAAATTAAGATATTATTAATCATTTTAGCTTGGATGTTGGTCTTGTCGTGCAAATATTCTGAAAGAATTTGCAAAAATATTATTTTAAGATTATTTTTGTACCCTAGATTACATTGCTGCATTAAAGCATAACGCAGGCTTATCTTATGCTCTTGAATGGTAAAAGGTACATTTTGAATGATTTCTGTTACCTTTTCACATTGTTGTTTTGCCATACTAACACAAACACCAATAGCTGCCACGCCCATCTCTCTACGGAACACTTGGCAGGAGAAGCGAGACACAAAGTGCTGCAGTTCAGTATTGGCCCACACTACAAATGCTGCCAGTCAAACAACACCAAAAACACCGCTTACTGACAGTATAATAACAGAAATAGGAACAGAAAAGCCGCGTGATCTTTCATGACTCCCTGCCGTCAATGTAAATTTAATTACAAGGCATGCATTTCCTTTTTTCGCATTCTAAAATGCAATTTCCTCCAAGTTTTTCCATGTAATACTATAGTTACTACATCCTGCAAGCAGAGCCTTTTCTTACGGCAAAAAAGATAAAGAAAAAAGAGATAAAAGAGGCTCTGCTTGTGTAATTACTGTGACACCACGTGAGCACTGTATATCGAAGTTAAGTGAACAATGTCCGTAAATCAAGTAATAAAAACACTTGTGAAAGTTTGACCGAAAAATAACTTTGTGGAAATACTTGCCTATGGCCCGTGTTCCTACAAAACTTCTCTTATTGCAAATTTCCAGTCAGGTTTTAATAACTCAATAGAAAACACGGAATTTTTTTTCGTTTAATGGATATCAGTTTTTTTTGACAAAGTTTTACTGACCCGAGCTGAAACCTCTGTTGGCAGAGAACACTTGATCAAACTCCTTGCCAGTTTCTATGACACTGCTAAAGAATGCACTGGACAGCTTGGAAATGTACAAAGACGTTGCTCCTTCAATCTTCAGTTGTCTAAACGACAGAGAAAACTGTATCTTTACCACAATAAATATCAAATGTATCTTCATATAATGTAGCAGTACTTGTAGTATTGTATTTGTTTTTATTTATAAGTAAAATCAATACCGGTAATTGATTTTACTGACAAGTGAAAACAAGTTATCCTGGTGTTGAGCTCAGGATGAACAGAGTAACCATATAACACATCATTCTGATGGCAACAGACCTCAGTGAAGAAACATTAAATAAAACATACTTTACTGGACCACTTTGAAGATGTCAAGTAATATCAACAATTTTTCATATTTTTATAGAAACAAAAAAAAAACCTTTGTAGAATTTAATAAACATGTGAAGTTCATAAGAATCCATTGCAAATGCATGGACATATGGGGCCCTAGACTTGACAATTCTTTGAAAGGAAAGTATCAGAAAAGCGTCACATCCTTGAAGTGGCCCATTACAAGGACTGAATCCACACATGTTGATTTTCTGTCCTACTCTAATAAGCTTTCTTAAGTTAATTTCTATCACCTTACCTGAGACTATGTTTGATGGCTTCACTTCTGTTCTTTAAGAAAAGCTGACATGCCTGTCACATTCAAGAAATAAAAGTCATTGTTTTAAGAAATGTAACTCCACTTTAATAAGCCTTAAGAATGATGAACAGCTTGTAATACGTTGGCTCTGTACTTAAGTCAGGAACAATGCTCACGTGATGGAAAGTTCCTCATATGTATCTTAAAAATAACGATCGATTGACTGATCTTAATGTACGTACTGGTACGCTACATCCCTTCTCTATAACCTTGGATTGACTCGTCCCCAGTCATCTCATATTTGTCCTTCAATTAAGAAGGATGTACGCGTCCCCTTCATTGCAAGCTCCGCTTGACAGGTTCCATGTCTTTCATGAAATAAGAGGTGCTGGGGTAGAGTCAGGGACTGAGTACCTAAAAATAATCTAAAATACTCATTACAATTGACTCAGCTGTCACATGCGTCTGTCGCAGCTATTTTGAAAAGGCTTTTGAATCACTTAAATGACAGTTTTTGTTACCTTTTTTCATACTCCAGCCTGAAAGAGGTATCCCTAGCTGTCAGGTGAAGTCTCCCCATAAAGTCCATTTTAGGGAGTACACCTCCAGGGTTTCTATGTAACATAGCAACTCTGAGTAATCATTTCCTTTCACTCACAATATGATCTAGCGACACACCTCAGAAGCTCTTCCCAGTCGAACCAGTAATGACACAGCTCGTCTGGTAGCCCGTGGTCCCACATGGAGTAAAAAGCTTCGACTACAGTCAAGTTCATCAATAAGAGCATCTACCAGCAGCTTCACTCGGCGATCCAAACGAACTCTGCACACACACGTAGAAAATCAAATAGTGTTAGAAATCCAATAGGCTTGAATATATATAAAAAAAATTACTGTCATAAAATAAAAATTTGACAATAGACCTTATCATGGTCTTCAATACCACCTTGATGGGTAGGCAAGGTGGTCAGAAATTACAGTGTTTGTATGGGAATCCAATGGCAAATAACTTTTTCCAAAATTGAATTGAATTTTACACAATTTGTGAATCAAAACGTTAAAATACAAGGTAGAAGATTGTATTCACCGAGTTTGGAGGATGTAGCTTGGCTAGAAGACACTCAGTAAATTTTTCTAATTTTCCATACATTGTCTGTAAATTGGCTGGGTAGATGGATGTCTAGACACGGTTCATAGGAAGAAAATTAGACAAATGTATGGAAAATTAGACAAATTAACTGAGCATCTTCTAACCAAGCTACATCCTTCAAACTTGGTGAATAAAATCTTCTACCTAGTATTTTAACGTTTTGATCGCAAATTTTGTAAAATTCAATTTAATTTATTTTTTCGAATGACTTCACTAAACGGCATCAGAATGGCTTCAAGAGACAAGTACGTGACACATTTGAGGTAGGGAAACTTTATTTCAAATTAGATAGTAATTTACACAATTTTTTTATGATTGGTGACTTTCCTAGACGATTCTCTATATACACAAGCTGTCCCATACACCACGTATGCAGAGTCAAATTTTGAGCTTGGGAAGCCTGTGTTCAAGATAGTGTCGAAAACTGTGATAAGGTCTATACTTAGAACTTTTTTCTGTCTTTCATTTTAAAATTGTGAGATTATCAATCACTGTAGTTGCTAAGGTTTGTTAGGCTCATATTGGGTCTGAGACTTGATATCACAGAATATCACACCAGTAAACACAGCCTCTGATTAGCAAAATGCAAATTTGGGAGGCAGAGATTTGAGCTCTTTATACTGTGTGTATTATCATTGGTTGTAGTTTATTAAACCTTCTTGTCAACATATTTAAAAAAAAAATGACAAAACCGTTTTCTAAAAACTATCATGGAATTATCATGGTTACAACAATATTATTCTGATGAGAGTTGTTGATTCCCAAATGCACTTTAATTCTGATGAGCCAAGTTATACTCAGATGTGGAATTTTACATGTAAATGAGCCTTCCCACCTTCATATGTCAGAAAATTCTGCTATACTCCTAACCTAACAGTCTTCTGTAAAGCTTGATGAATTATACACGAACATAAGTGTGTGAATCTCAATTTATTTTAATAATTACTGTAACAGCACGAATGTGAAAAAATAAAATTAGCTTACTTGATTTCTTTTGCTACTTGAGAGCTACTATTCTCTTTTAAATACTGATTCGCTGAAATGAAGATAATGAAATATTATTAATAATTAGTCCGCTCAATACACAAAGTAAAAGTAAAGCCCTTTACACCCAGCTGGCTCATAGCTCTCAGTGCTTACATGTAACTACAGTTTCCACAGTATGAGGTGACTTGGAGTATTTCTACTCTACCCCTCACCTTGCAGAATCTTAAAATGTTAACTTAACCATCTTAAAAAAGGCAAAAATTAGAAAATCCTTTGACTTTTACGTGTACATTGTTATTATGCTGTAGAGTGTGGGAATTGCAAGGTTCCTGTGTGTCACTGAATAGGAATCAGCACTAACTCACTTCTGTCTATCAACTCCATGGCCCTTTCAAAATCTCTTTGTGCTATAAACATGTCTAAATCCTCTGGGAGGTCTCTAAGCCAGGCTTTTCCCACCTGAAAATAATGAAAGAGTACAAAACTAACTATAAGGGTATATCACAGAACAAGGTTTTTTCCTTCATTGGCAACTTTATTATTTAAACTCTTTCAATGCAAGAGTTTGCAAGAAAAGGAAAATTATTACCTTGATCAATTTAGAACTTGTAGATGCAGGTGAAGATGATGCAATAGGTTCTACAAGTGCAAAAACAAATTAACTGTGTTATTATGCACAAGTTGTAAGTTACTTCAAAATATTTTCTCTGCTGTTTTCAAACTAACAGCTTTCTAAAAGCATTTTCCACTGCAATTTTCTCTAAAGAGTGGTCATCCACTGGTCACCCAAACAGTACAGGAAAAAAAGCACTTTCACTTACCTTCATCATCATCAAACGGATTTGTTGAAGTAGTTTCTTTGAAAGGATTTTTGGAATCATCATCATCATCATTAGTGAAGGGATTCTTGTCATCATCAAGGAATGGATTAGTGTTCACTGAATGTGCACTAGTCCCTTCACTTTCAACTTGAATGTCACCTTGAGAGAACTCTTGTTCCAGCTTCAATTTGAAGTTCTTTTTACATTCTTCTATTCTATCTAACCACTCTTTCTAAGAAGCAGAATTGAATAAAGGGCCCCATATAAGCTATTATTAATAGCATAAACTCAGTACAACTTAAAACCAATTATTATTGTTAGTAGCATGACTTGACTCTACATTTGTCAGTCCTTAAAACCACTACAGATCCAGGAAGGTTTCAAATAGTGTACAAGTACTACATAAGTGTCACAGTTGACCTTCAAAATCCTTGAAATTAACAAAATCAACCTTTGCCTGTATAACTAGTTCTAACATAAAATACTCTGACTAAAAGCAGATCAGTACAGCATACCAACAGTCAACTTTAATGAAGGCATTGCTGATCATCGCAGTCATGCACACAACTTAAGCAGTTGTGAAATTAAGGCCTGAAAAAAAATCAGGCCTGAACGGGATTCGAACTCATGACCTCTGCGATACTGGTGCAGTGCTCTACCAACTGAGCTCTCAAGCCAACTAGGAGCTGGTCACATTGTGAGTTTGTAACATACCAGTAGATGATGAAGAATACACGTGAACATATGAAAGATCATATATTTCAACTGTAGAGAAAGATATGAAGAAATTGCTGCTAAAAATTGCTGCATTGTTGCTAAATTCAACTCTAATATAAAGCAATTCGCTTTCGTGGCATCCAAAATACTTGAACTTACAATAATTCAATTCTAATATATTTGGAGATGGCACAATCTCAAACAAAGATGTTCCTGCATGATGTATTGTATATAACAAAATTAACCAAAAGACTGATTGTCCTAGAGACTTATTGTTACTTGATACTAACACTGTATTTGTCTCTTTACCTTGATCTGTTTGCTTTCAGCCTGATAGACATGAGTCTCTGGAAAAAGAAAAATCTTAAAAGCATCTTTCAAACCTACAAAATAAAAGATTGTTCAATATTGAATCGCAAATTAATTAAAAACCTATCGGAATAACAATATTATTTTGTGGTTTTGCATTGCCTGGGTGGATTGATTACAAACAGCCAGATGCACATACCGTCTGCACTTGTCATGTTCACTACAGCAACATTTTCAAGTTCAAACAAACACTGGTACTTAAAACGGACTGGACCACGCCTACATATAAATAAAAATAAAAAGTTTAAGCTCAAGTTGGTCATTAATAATTCGTTTCTTCCACAACCATTCTTCACTTCATTGCACAATGTTTCTCCCCTCTAATGGCTACTTAAGCCCAAACCACATTCCTTCCCTTCTCTGTTGACCACAGCCACTTTGCCAACTAATAGCAAAAAGTAAGTTTACCTATTGTAAACACTGCATAGTCACTTCAACTCTTAAACTTTGTTTTCTGTTGTATATCTACTGATATTTTTTTAACATAGTAAGTTTCTGTTGTATATCTACTGATATCTTTTTAACATAGTAAGTTTTCACATCATATATTGTGATGAAAACTTTGTTTTATTTCAATGTTTGGTGAGCATCATGTTTAGAGGATAGCATCATTAAGATCTGTTTGACATTGTCAAGAATTACTGGGGTGACAATAAAATACAACTTTTCATTGGCAGAGTTATTGAGGTTTTGCATGACTGGCTCACAATTACATCAGTGGAACCGAACAGTCGGGGAAGTAAATCCATTAATTTCCAAGTTAACCCCAAGTCAAAATACCCTCAGGAATCATTGGTCAGTGTTTTTTTTTTTTTTTAACAAAAGCTGAGGACTAAAATACAGGAATGATGTGAGTCTCACTTGGGACATTTACCCAAATACTTTATCCTGTCCCAGGCAACCAGCATTTGCAAACCAACACTGAAATTACTTTCAGCAGCGTCACCTGGTTACAACCTTATGGTTGCACATACCTGTTCTGGATAATGTTTGCTACAACCATGCTGTCATGTAACAGGAAGGCATTTACTTTTGATCTCGGAAGAAATGTTTCAGGATCCACTTCAACCAGGTCTCCCTCAAATACACAATTTACATCAGTTATATCCAGGACACTCTATGAACATGAAAAAAGCTATTTATTTAGTTATATTATGTAAATTAATAAAGTACTTATAAGTTAATTATTTAGTATACAGGTCTCCATTTAAACCAATTTTGCTTAATAATTTATTAATGTTGCAGTTCCTCGGGAGTATTAGCTTTAAATACCCCAACAATCACAAGCAACAAACACGCAATATATGGCGTAAAGGGGGAACACCACTCCGCAATTGGCATGACAGATGAGTGTAAACAGAGTTTTAGAGCGTAAACAGTTCTCAAGCTTTACATGTACTTATCTCCCTGGCACTATGAGCCAACTCCGCCAGCATGTGCTGGATTGGATGGATCGGACAAGAAGAGGCATAAAAGAGCGTTAAATAGAGGCACTAAATTAGCGAAATGAAGCTTGGGGAAGTCGCTGCAAGACTTAACCGATAGCGTGACACAAGAGGTGAAGTCCAGTTTGTTATTTATAGTAATGAACAACAACAATAAACCTCCAAAGGGAGGGAAGGGTGGGAGTTACAATTTTGAGGGCTAACTAAAAGTTACAGTAGTGATATGACAAGCGAATGATGCTTAAGTCCAAGCTAAGACTCTTTTATAGCTGGACAAACGTCTGGGTTTAGACCAATATAAAATTATGTACCATGGAAAGTACAGAGCCCATGCGGCTTTGAACAAAACAAGAATAGGGTTAAATTTAAAAGACTAGCCATACAAACACATGATATAATTAAACCAGACGTTGTTGCAACATGCATGCATGCAAGGCTATTGTGAATATTGTTTAAACTAGACAAGAAAGACTTATATACACTGTAATGTTCTAACGCATAACAGTTCTACTGCGTTACATTTAACAATAGTAAGCTAGTGATATGTAAATAGCATCACGCTCCATTAACTGTGCTTTAATGATTGTTTTTAAAGCTTTATTATTGGACATGCCTACATGTATATAAATATTGCTTATAAAAATTAAGTGACTATGAATGATGATGTGGGTTGTTTTCATCTGGACTTAATAATGGTTAACAAATTTTAAAAAAATACAAATTTGTCACTTACAGCAAGGCCCTCAACTGATTCAATTGAACTGCTACCTTTTTCATCTTTCTTTGACGGTTTTGTTGAAGAACTGAAGTCTGAAAAACAGTATAGCAGCAATAGGTGCATAGTTAAGAATACCAGCTGTCAATGTTAACAGCACTGAAGAGTAACAACTACCAACTAACCAAGGATTAGCAGTAAAGCAAAAATTATTCACTTCAGTTATTCAAGTCTTGCTCCCCTACTAGCAAATATGACTATGGAAAACTCAAAACAGTATCAGCACCAAATAGAAACCATTCATAAATATGCTTACACATAACAGAAAGCTGAGAACAGGAATCAATTGATAATAATGATAAAGTAAAATTGGCTATTGATGCAAAATCTATAGTACATAGATCTAAATACTGAAAATTAGTTCACTTATTAAGTTTCATGTTTACCTCTCTAATGCCCATATTTTCTTATCTTTTTCAACTTCTCCTATTTTTTCCTCAGTGAGGATTAAGTGAAGTTTCTCAAGAAAATGTTTGAGGGAATGGACATAATTTACAAATCAAGTAATATAAAGGAAATTAAATTTAAGGGGGCTAGTGAGAATCACTTTCCAGCTAGTACGGATAAATCATACATTTAGTTACAGCTTGCTTAGAGGACAACTCCAAGAATTGGTTTTCTTCGCACTATGAAAAATATATACTGGTACTGGTATTAAATATAAAAATAAAAATTATAACTTATGTATTAAATATTTAAACATTCATCACCTTGTGTTCCAAATAAAGACATGTCTTGCTGGCTGCTGAGAATTGATTTCTGTTCTGCTAAAAAATGTCCCAGTTGATACATCTCAGCCTCCAGGTCTGATAAATTAATTTAAGGGAATGATCCTTCAAGGTCATACTAAATTAAGTGTAAATTACTTCTTGAACATGATTATCCTTCACACCATTCCATCTTATATCCACCTGGTTACGAAAGTCAGTTCTTGAGAGCTTATTTTTTCAGCATCATTCAGGGATTTGGAGGAAAAGTTGGGGTAAAGAAAAAAGGGGTTATTTCAAGGGAAGATCACAGTGACACTTAGATGTTTTATAGGAGGGTAAATTTTGATTTTTCTCATCAACAGGGGGTTCTGGGCACAAAATGAAACGGCCATAATTGCAAGACCAAAAAACTGTGTGTGGAGTAATCCTTTCACACCCTGGTAGCAAAGCAAGTCGCACTGTAGATTTTTTGGTATTATTTTTTGTTTGTTTATTTGTTTGTTTCTTAGATTCAAAACTGAGTTTTCCCAGGCAGATGATGTTATCCCTAGCTATAAAAGAATTTACAAGAGCAACTTAAAATTTTTGGTACAATTGTTGTTGCGATAATTTTCAACTGTGAGTTTTCTCATGCGTACGCTGCAAACAGCTATGATATGATTTTAGCCTGGCATCGTTAGAATTTCTATAAAACATGATAATATAAACAGAAGATTTGCATTAGAGCATGTACACAGTTCTCACAAAAAGTAATGGTGTTGTTTCCATCTTAAGTTCAGAATCTCTGGCCAATCACAATACAATCACAAAGGAATTGCACAGAAGTCACACCCAGTTTACAAAAGCAATACAAGTGCAAACCCCGTACAGCAACAACCGAAATGAGGATTATCTGCATAAGTTAGCCTTGAAACATACCCGGAAACATAGCCGGAAACATACCCGGAAACATACCCGGAAACATACCCGGAAACATACCCGGAAACATACTCCTCCCAATCAAAACAGCACCACCAGCACTCGGGTATAAAGGCACCCTAACCTGCTTCTAAACAAGCCAACTGGAAGTGCAAATAATGAGCTACAGGAAGGATACCCTTTTTCTTTCTGGTATAGAACTTAACTTTCAAGTTACTACAAATTGTAGAATACAAAAAAACCTACTGGACAGTAAATTAACGGCCTAAGAACTGTAAGTCAGAGACAAGTCGGAAGTGCATGTGTTGTGAAGCAAAGTCAACAGCCAACAGTCTATTCGTAATCATATTAAATGCGAATTTGGTAAGATATAATTTGATCTAATTCCAACTCTGAAATCTGTAAATCCGACAATTAGCCTGACAACTTTCCTCAAAAGATACATGATATTTCCTTGGATGTTTCGATGAACTGCATATAATTCTTGTACACATTTTTCTTCAAGCTAACAGCCGTTTCTTCGCTCAGAGTCTGAATACGTTTTCGATGATCTTGCAGTTCGGCATCAGTGTCACATTGTGCTGATAAGTCCCTAACATCTAGAACAGATCAACAATCAAAATATCAGAACTGTACTTTCTAGATAAGGCTTATTTTAAGGATTATAGAAAACTCGGTTGCTCAGCAGAAAGCTTATCATGGATGAAATGCATTGCTAGTTAATTTACCGTCCTTACATTTTTCAGGATCAAATGAAGAATTTGTAAATTTAAAGGCGAGTAGTTGCGATACATCGTCCATTTTGAGCGCCATATTTGTTTTCAATACGTCCTCGGGTAGCATGTCATGTAAGGAAACACAAGATGTCCAGAACGTCCATGCCCTGGAGGAAGAGAACTGGGACAAGGCGTAGAGTCATGGGAACATGGCCGACCACATGGAACAAGACGAAGCAAATGCCGAGGACTCCTTGCCGGGAATAGGAGAACTGAAAACGTTTTCTCAGGTAATAAGAAACCAAGTATCGTTAGGTTCTAAGATAGAATTGACTGATGCATTTACATCCACTGGAGGCAGAACAACAAAAATACTATTTTAGGTTACAGGAGAGAAAATGTAAATAAACGGCACTGGCAAAACTTATCACAACTTACAGAGGTATCAATTGTTCAATGAAGACCAAATTGTTTTGACCAAAATTAAAAGAAAACGACCGTGCCTGTCACTATAGTCTAACTCGTTTCTGTAAATTAATTACTGTGATGTGAGCTGTAAAAGACTTTTATCAACCTTGGCATCAGAATAGTTCCTACCTCCCCCCACCCCCAGTTGCCCTGCATCATACTGAGGGAAGACATTGTAAATGCTTACTTGTGTACCATAGCGTTCTACATTTACTTTAACTTTGTGACATTTATGGTTGCAAAATGTTCCTCTTCCCATGTAAGAAGGCCATGTAATTAATAAGGAACAATGTTACATACATAAGGAAATGTCAGGAAATCATCAGAACATGTCTTGAAATCCAGGTACTCTGCAAATGAAAATATCATCCATTTGTCTCAGGAAAGGTTGGCAAGTATACAAGTCTTCTTGAATGAGCATATTTCCAGATATTGCAAACATCATAATGTTCATGACATGTATGGAAACATATACTGTGGGAAAGACTTCCTGGCCGGCCATCTGTAGACATTATCAGTTACAACTTAATTGAATAATAGAGAGATGCATTTGTAGGCACACATATAAAAATTACTTAGAAAATCTTCACAACAAGAAAATATTTTATGATCATTGAAGTCCGTTTTAATCAAGTGTATACATGTATTCTCTGAAAACATAATTATTGATGCATTAGTAAAAACATTACCCTTATAGAAGGCTTGTGCTGCAAATAAATGTCTTGTTTTGATCCATTCAGTATGTTGTAAATCATTTTAAAGGATCTAGTTCTTCTAGAACAAATCAAATTTGATAAGCTATGAAAGAAAAAAATACACAACTGCCTCGACAAGACTCAACCTGTTTTGTGTGTGTTTTTATTTTTTCAGGAGTCCTTGAGTGCTGTTGTCCATGCCATCAGGAATGCTGGAAACTTGCCTGCAGCAGGAGAAGATCATGACTTTTACTACAGTTTCTCTGATTTCAGAGAATTTAGAACAGCTCAAGGAGCGAGACTTCTTAGCAAGTAAGAATACTGTGCTATTCCAATATACTAAATTAGCTTCAATGGGCATTCCTTTTTCATATTTTGTTATTAAACTTAACCGTTAACAATGATTTATTTAATTTTTACTTCATGGGAGAATAGAGCCCATGCTACAGGGCTTGAAGTTATTGACATTATTTAACAAATTATAGCTAAATAGTGTGGTTTTATCTGTTCCTTTTAACAAATAATATTGCTGGGATACATCTGTTTCACAATAACAGTGCAAGAATTTCTTATTGCAGCGTAGGGAAACTGTTGCATCATTGGAAGGTGCACTGTCAGTGGCCATCAGACACTCATGGTGTTGATCCTGATAGTGATGAGTTACTCGACAGTCTAGTGGAAGCCAATGATATCCTTTTGGAGCAAGTGGTTAGTGTGTTTGTCCTGGTTAACACTTAATTCTCTCTTTATATATCCAATAGTTTGCACTTGAAAAATATTTATCTTGAGTGTTTTTTGAATCACATGTGACACTAGAATGAGAACATTTAAATACAACATTTTCAATCATAAATTATACTCTACCCTGCATTTTTTTAAAGTATTTTGTATAGTTACTCTTCAGAAGCAAAACAAAAAAATTCTATCATATGGCAGATGAATGAAATAGTTTTGTTGTAATGATTTGCTTTTAGGATACAAGTCTTGATGAGGCAGCAGGCCTTAAATCAAACAAAGCAAACCAAACAGTTGCTGGAGCTCCTGGACAACAGGGAACACCAATTGTGTCAAGCTGGAACAGAGCAAGGGTAAACTGCACGGAAAAGTTTGCTCACAAAAATACTAATTGTTTCTAATAAACAATATATTGATACTAATAAATATATTTTGTTTTAGTAGTAGAGTGTTCCCATGCATTAGTGTTTGATAGTTCCTATTTACCAGTTGATTTAGCTTTTCCCATGTTTGACGGTCAATTGGGTGTGACTGAGATTGTTCAAGCCCAGGTGAAACATTGTCTGGAGTAGGCACTGTTCCAGTCACTGTTGACATCGAACTGTCCTTGCTAGGAGGGTGGGAAACACCAAATTAAACTGACCATGCAGAACACTTGAATGTGTGCTTTTAGAAATGCAACTGTAATTGTCCTTCAATGCCTTGAAAAATAAATGTAATTAGTGATTTGCTCTCAAATTTGATTCTGATTGTATTGACTGACATGTGTTGTTGACCTTGTAGCTGAAGGTGGGAGGGTCTGTTTGTGGTAGCGGGGACTCTGAATGCATAAATATGCTGCCAGTGAATACATATAATATGCACTGCGTAAAAAATGCTGTCTCAGTAATATTTCTACGAAAAGCCACAAAATGCAGTAAAGCTAATCAATGATTAAAAGTTGACCTTGTTTAAATCATTGGCAAATGATTTCATTCTAACACTGCTAACAATCAGTTAAGTCCAAGAATATCATAATTATATGCTGTATAACCATTTTGTTATTATTGAACTTGCAGAAAGACACCCCAGGAAGAAAAGACACCAGTTTCCGTTTTCTCATGGCCAAAAATATTCAACGTCCACAACTGAAATTCAAAGACAAGATTGACAATAGCAACACTCCTTTCATTCCAATCATCACAAGAAAACCAAATGCTTTGAGACCTTTGGAAATCAGTAAGTTTGCAAGCATATCATGCAAGTTCAATAGTTTGATAGCTACAATACTGCCCAAATATACTGGAGGGTAGATAAGTGGGAGGATACCATCTAAAACCTTGTTAAGCGTGTCTGCCTGAAGGGACAAATTTCTCAACCTCATCTGGGATAATGATGTCCAAATCGCACAGCTCAATAGTCAATGAGGCAACAGAAAAAAGTATTTGTTGAACAGGTTATGAGGAGCATGGAAACAAAAACAACAAGCTCATGGTAATTTAAAACACCCTATCCCAGCTTTTGCTACATTATTACTTGTGGTAGCAAAGCTAGCTATTAAATTAATCTGGGATAATGAGTTATTGGCAAAGCATTCCAAGATCAATCTGTAGATATACAAAACAACAAGCAAATTTGTGCATAAGTACTTTGAAGTACAACACATTCACAGAGTGGATTTCATTTGAGTGTTGAAAACTAATTTTGGTTTTGCATCACTTCATTTCACAATTGGCTTGAAAAACTTGCGCCACTTTTCCATCCAATCAGGAGTACTTGGACAAAACCAAAACCAATCATGACTTATTTACAAACATTTTTCTGTCTTTCACATCAGCTTCATATAATTCAAATTTTAATGGTTGAAAGGATTGCCTGTGTCCCTTGTGATTGGTTAGAGTGATTACTTTGGTTTTGGTTTTACAATAATCTTTTGAAAACCGCTCTAAGAACAACTGATTTAGGTCTCTATTTATTACATGAAGATTGTCCAAACACTGACAGTCGACCTGAAAATCTACAAGTGCCATCAGCTATTGCTGACTTTATACATCAAGAGAGAATGAAAGGACAGGCTGGCCCTGCTTTAAATAGGTATGCATAAACACTTTACGAAAACTATGAAGCTAAAAACATGTTGTTTATTGGTGATATACAGTATTTTTAACAGGTACGGGTCTTTTCTATTAAGTACATTCCTGGCCAAAATGTTCCCACGTGAACATTTTTTTTTTTAACTTGGCACGCAGTAAGGTCAAGATCAACTTTTGCCAAAAAGGCATTAAAAATGGGAGTTCCCCAGTTTGTTTCCACGATAAGGCACATTACAGAAAATGCATTGTTAGAACCTTCTGTTCATTTTAAGATGATCTTAAGTTACAACTATCAACAATAAAAGAAACTACATTAGTGAAATTGATGTGTATGATGATGGCCTTATGTTGCAACATGAATTATGTGCACAGTAAGGATACACAGAAACAATGGGCATGAGCATCCTTAAGTACATGTAACTGTGATCTATAGGCTTATGATAATGACATTATGAGAATCTAAGTTTGGTAATAAAACTAATTTTGTTTTATGTGTTACTTTCTGCCAGCACGGCACACCCTTACCAACATGAACTGGATATGTTTGAGCCTTCAGTGAATCAGCTCAAGCCACGGAAAGACCAAGTGAGTTGATTCATGACATTTTGTCTCACATGTATGAGGACTGTTAAGTCTGGATTTGAGTCAATAGAAATCCAGGATTCAAACATATGCAAAACATTTTTTGCAGAAGTGTTTCCAATTACAAATAGTTTCATTTTAGCACAAAAACTATTTGGAGAGAAGGATTTAGGTGCACTTTAATGATAGCACTTTCTAGGTCCAGGTGTATTGTACAAGATCTGGAAAGATGTTGAAAAAAGCAAACCAAAGGGATGCAATCTAGTTTTCTAAAGTGCAGAGACAAGCAAAATTTGCCTCTGTCGATATATTGATGTCACACTGTCTCTGGTTTGGTTGGGGTAATTTATAATAAAGCATTGTGGTTTTTCAAAGTGCAATGCATTTGCATCTGGTTGTTTGACGTGATTCCTGAAGTGCAATTAAATAATTTTCCTATTTTTGACTTTCCTTAATGGTATTAATTATCTCGATTAAACCTTGGGTATCAAATAAACACTTGTTCAAATAAATACTTGATTTGCATGAGGTTGTTTATGTCTTAACTTTAACATTATACTACTTATTAGAGATTTTCTGCATTCAGTAGGTGTAATCGTGTAATCTTTCCAAAATGCATTAAGGACGTTCGTGCTAATTGTTTCTGCACATCCTTACTGAACATGCAAATTCACATGCCACATCGTGCATCAAGCACATGCTAAGTAATAAAATGAATGATAGGGCAGATGGCCATTCTTGGACATTTCGTGACCCCTATATTTCTCTTGATGGATCATTTTCATTACTGATTTTCTATGTTTCGCGAAAGTATGAAGAAAATCTATCGATTAGAAGTTTGAAATTTTTGCATAATGCACCATGAAATTTGTTATTTTTAGCTCTTCGTTTATCTGTGCTCCAGTTTCAAATGCTTCTTGAGGTTAAGTTTTGTGAAAATGTTGGAAACATTTGGAATTATTTATGCAACAGGTGAACTTCCTACAAAATACATGTATGACTAAAATCATTTGCCTAATGTAGACCATATTTCAAAATCAGGGTAGTTTTCCAAATGCTTTATCTCTGAAATGAAGTTGGTGACCCCTAATAGTTTTTGTATTTCTGGCACAAGTAATTCATTATCTGACTGCAGTAAAAATTTAACAAAAATCTGTTGACTGGAAAATTTTTGCGCAAACGTCCTTAAGACTACAGTTTATACATGTAACACTTCGTTGGCTAAGGAAAGTTGCAGCTACAAATTCTTTGTCTTGTGTCACCAGCTGTATGAGGAATTGGACAAAACTCCACTCACTCTTGTGGAAACAACAGAGCAACTTCAGGAGCTGAGTCAGCATCTGTCAGCAGTCAGTGAATTTGCTGTGGATTTAGAGGTACCCTGTGTAAAATCTATTGAAGTGTCCTGTTGTAAGACCAAGAATGCTACTGGATACATGTTTTCCAATATGTTATAGCCTATCAAGCCCATAGCATGATCCCTTAAATGTAACATTAAGTAGAACATTTAGTAAGAAGTGCAACAGCTAATAGATGCGCATGCATTTCCCTTCTCAGTGTATTTCGTTGCTATCCTCCATAAATATAACAACCTGAAATGAGAAATTTGATGTAGTCTGGAGAACATGCATCATAGTGTCATGTTTTTGGTGTTATACCTTTGAAAACTATGTTGTATTATTTTGTATTTAGAGGTCCCCTCAAGTTAAAAGAAATCAGAAAAAAAATTACTTTTTGTACGATATATCTCCTTTATTTCTGGCATCACTAGACACCATAAACAAGTTTAGATAAGAGATTCTTAAATGCCGGTAAAAGACAAACTCGTTTTTTAATCAACATTCGCCATGAGCATGGCTATCATGTTTGCATAAGGTCCCTAAAACTCTCTTGTCATGCCTTTAGATGTAAAAAATATCAAACAGTGTTTCATTGGAATATCCAAATACCAAGAAGAGAGTTGAAAATACGACTTGAAGTGGAGTGTTTTTGGCGAAATTCGAGGTGTTTGGGTAGCCAATGAAACACTGTCTCTGAAAGTGTTCGATACATCTTCTCAATCAAAACAAAAACTAAGGAGTAAACAGAGAACTAGAATTATTGTCCAAATCTATGCTAATTGAGACCAGTTATCCAAACCTCCTTCACGGTTGCGATTTTCTTTGTTTTAATGTGATGAATTATTAATGAGTTTCAGAAAGTCATTAACTGTAGTAAAAAATGGTACAAAGCGTTTTGTTTTTGTTTGGACAGTCACATGTACATTTCCTGTTGCTTTTGGTCATTGAAACTCATTATTATCCAGACTTTCTGTAGGTTTTGTCTCAATGAGGTTTGTCACAGACTGTTGTCCTACTGAAATCTTCTCATTTCTCTTCACAGCACCATTCATACCGGTCTTTCCAAGGATTCTGCTGTTTGATGCAGATATCAACACGAGACCACGACTATCTTATTGACACACTGGAGTTGCGTAATGAGTTACAGATCCTTAATGACTCCTTTACAAATCCCAAAATACTTAAGGTAACAATATTTTTCTGACCATGGTAATTGATACTCAAGTTGATAATTATACTAATCAGTACATTTGAAATGAGTTTCTTGTGTATATTTGCAGTTCAGCATAGTGGGAAATGCACAACTCGCATGCTTTTTATGTTATTACATATGTACATAGAAATCCTAATGAGCATGTTAATTTTATTTCAACCCTTGTTAAACAGATTTGCTTCAGAGAAATCATTAACCTTGTGTATTATCTCCCTGGTAGGTTTTCCATGGGGCTGATATGGACATTGGATGGTTACAGAGAGACTTTGGTGTTTATGTTGTAAACATGTTTGACACAGGCCAGGCTGCTAGAGTGTTAAACTTTGAGAAGTTCTCCTTGGCATACCTGCTGAAAAAGTTCTGTGATGTTACAGCAAATAAACAATATCAACTGGCAGATTGGAGAATAAGGTCTGTAGCTTTCCTTCTGAGATTTCATGTCATATTTGTACTATCACTGTCAAAATTATTGTTGTTGGTAACAGAATTAGTTAAATAATGTATCTCTATTGAGGCGAGATACATAATTATT